>NW_004524833.1:351249-352627 GCF_000260255.1 Octodon degus | reverse complement strand
ACCATTAGAACAAATCACTCTATTCATTAAGAGAATGTAACTATATATCTATCCTAACCACTTTGAATACACAGATACAAAATGGACATTCATCTGTATGCCCTTTTCAACTTGTAATTTTATAGAGGTCATGGAAAATGGAACTCCTTCAGGGTTTTAGCTCTGACAACTGAATACTATTATGGTTTTTATTCTTTTTTTTTTTTTTTTTCAGAACCAGGGATTGAACTCAGGCCCTTGCACTTGGCAGGGAAGCGTTTATTCCACTGAGCCATCTCCCCGCCCCCCTGAATACTATTATGGAAGAGAAACGAATTAGAATGAATTTGAATTTTGTGCTGGTCAGTTCAGGGTGCTCTACCCAACAGTCACAATGCTTAGGCTGCCCAGACCTGAATGAAACACCAAATTGAGGAAGGCACAAGTTCAATCCCCGGTACCATAAAAACAAACAAACAAGAAGAAGGCACAAGTTTAGGAGTGAAACATGTGGTTCATTTTTCTTTTGTCTTCATGGCCTCCACTACTTAGTCACATGGCCTTGACTATTTTATCTTCTCCTTGTCCCTCTCCTTCATTAGCTGAGGGACTGGATTCACTTGCTATTTTGTCAGAGTCTGTGTTGATTAGACTCAGAGAACATAAAACCTGTGCTTGGTGGTGGTGAGCGCATTATTGTAAAATAATCTTGATTAAAATATTACCTAATATTGCTGCTACTTAAGGGTTATTTCTATGCTTTTTATACAGTTTCCTGCCACTGTGAAATCTGAAATAACCACCAATTATCCAGTCATTTTGGTCCTTCAGTCATGCAGTTATTCAATTAGATGATTGACTAAATTAAAACAATATTGAACAATATGTTGATCAGTATCAGATTATAGAAGACTATTGCTAATCACTTGCAGATTCTTCAACAAACAAATGTGCAGTCTACCTAGCAGTTATTATTCATCTGTATAGTGTGATATTGAGGATATCTGCATGTGAAGGTCAGTAGTGAATATATAATAGGGTCAATCCTTTTTTTTTTTTTTTGTGGAACTAGAGATTGAACTCAGACCCATGTGCTTGCCAGGGAAGCACTTATTCTATTGAGCCATGTCCCGGGCTGGTCAATCCTTTTCTTTCTTTTTTAAAATCCTATTTTCTCCGCTGCATTTTGCTTATACCTTTATTTTTTTTCAAAGTTTTATTGATAAACAGATAGCAATGAGACAGTTTATACCTTTAATAGAAGATTGCAGTGAAGGTATTGGAGTATGAATATTTGGTTATGCCTATTCCCTTCACTGGGTCTTATATTTTTCATGTGTCAGGAGTCAGTCTCTCTCTCTCTCTCTCTCTCTCTCTCTCTCTCTCTCTCTCTCTATAT
>NW_004524833.1:313067-351149 GCF_000260255.1 Octodon degus | reverse complement strand
TTTTTAAAGTTTAGTACTGGGAATGAACCCAGGACCTTGCGCTTGCCAGACAGGCACTGTGCTGCTGAGCTATATCCCCAGCCTAAACCCTCAGAGCCCTTTTTGTACTGGAAATCGAACTAAGGACTGCAGGCTTGTCAGGCAAGTGTTGAACCCGCTGAGCTAAATCTGTGGCCTGGGGAATCTGTTTTCTTTACCTGTGTATCATTAACCTGTACATCATCCTTGTTTTTTTGAAATGAATGCTCAATAAATGTTTGTGGATCAGTCATATCTTTGGATTTTGTTTATTCTGGGCTCACCTACTGATTTTTTTTAAAAAAAGCAACTGACTGGAAATTTAAGAAAAAATTTTGGCAGTCCACCAGAAAGATCACTTGCATAATGCTGTCAATATTTCACATTGGGATAGTAGTTTATTTTCTCAGAATACTGTGTGTCCCAGGATAGAAGGTGGATAGGTTGATAGTCTAAGTACCTGTCTGGCAAGCCAAGCACCTGGGTTCAATCCACACCACATACCATGCTGGCCCCAGAACCCTGGGTACACTGAGCCAGCCCTGATACCAGGTATGGTGGTGCATGCCTGTAATCCCAGTGCTGGGGAGGCTGAGACAGGAGGATCACCATGAGTTCAAACTATGTAATGAGACCCTGTATCAACAACAACAACAACAAACAACAACAACAACAACAACAAAATATAAATACAAATTTAAAAAATACTAAGAAAAGAGAATCACATTAGGAATCACATTTAAAACCTTATAAATGGGGCCCTCCAGTCATCCTGTCTTAAGGGTGGGCAGACAGAGACACCTTGTCTAAGACTGTGATCAGACATGAACTGAGGACTGTCGCTTCTGCATTAAGACCCTCAGACCCAGCGCACCCTCTTTTCCTTACCCTGGGCCACAGTGGGTCAGAGATTAAAGACTGTGCTTGGGGCAGGCAGTACACTCTTCTCCACTCCGAGGGCTTCTGATTTGCAGTGGGTTTGCTTTTAGTGCTGTAGATACCAGCTCAGCGCTGGGACCACAGCCTTGTGATGGTGACCCAGAGCGTTCCTTCCCCCCGGCAAGGAGCCATTGTTTCTAAGCTCAAAATGACTGTCTGTGCAGTTCCCTGTCAGTTGCCCCGAAGTGCTTGCTCCTCATCTTTTGCTAAATCCTTGCTGGGTGATAGCGATCTTAGATGGCCCCTTCTGAAAATGGACTTCTGGTTACCCCAACACCGGTTGAATTGCTGTTTGCCTGTCAAGTATACATAGTTTTCCCTCTGAAAAAAAATGAATTGAAATTTTAAATCACAAGACCCATTGTATTCTTTTCCTTAAAGTACTAGTACCACGTCTGTGCCCCAGGTCACGCTGACCTGTAAGTTTCCACATTGTAATAGGTAGCGACAGTTGTTATTTATTCCTTCTTTTACTTATACATCGAAAAACAACAATAATTTACACACATATTCAATATTCAAAGAAACTGAAAAACACTTGTTGAAAAATATAAGGTGGAGAGAAAAGAGAAAAACTAAGAAAAAAGGTAGGAGAAACACATGCAAGTATATGTACGGAATGGCTAAGGTGATTGTATTGAAAATCTCCATCAGTCTTTTGAAAATAGCAGTTGATGTGTAGAATTTTTACCTTGACTAACTCTGTATGCTCATAACTGTGATCTAAGCAACTACATTGAGGACAACAATGTGTAACACAAAAACCAGGCTTGAATACCTGACATATTGATCTCTTAAATGTGTACTTTTCCTAATTTCATATCAATTATTAATAAATTCTCTTTAAAACAAACTTTTTTAAAAAGATAAAGAAAAAAAGAGACAAGAACAAACATTTAAGGATTCTTGAAAGCAAGTGGTAATATCCAACCATATGCCAAAGTTTACATAATGATATTTGCTAATCTGAGCAACAAATAAGTTGATAAAATAGATAATATATCAACCTTTTTTTTTTTTTTTTGTATTTTAGGGAAGGGTTACAGGGTGTTCTGCATCTCACTACTAAACTGGACTCATAGTGATCTGTCTGTTTACAGTCTCCCAAGAGCTGGGATTACAGGCGCATACCACCACAGCCAATCTCAATTGCCATCTCAGTGTGTCCTCGGGGCGGGACCAGCATGGCAGGCTGGGGGATTGAACCCTCAGCCCCTGCGCCTGCTTGCAGGCATTTTAATCCGCTGAGCTGTTTGGCTGGCCCTCAATCATTGTTAATCAGCTATTCTTGGTTTGAAAATCTGTAACGTATGTACTGTTGTATGTTGCTCTGTTTCTTTCTTTGTTTCTGATTTTTGTTCTTCCTTTGATTTTACTTTTCAAAATAAAATTAAATTTTAAAAAAGAGAAATATAAAGTAAAAAGTAATCTCCCTTCTGAGTTTTAGTATATTATCCCATGTACACATATGTGCATACACAAAACTTTTAAAGACTACAAATTATGTCATAATCACTGAAATATTTTAGACTTTATGGTATTATTTTGAGCTTTTGTACTGGAGATAGCTAAATAACTGTCCTCACCGGTTCACCCTTTTCTGTGGCAGAAAACCTTAACTTTTGTGGCTCTTTCATAATTTTTTATCAAACTCATGAATCTTTAATGACTCTTTAGGTTGTTTTTAGCTATTTTTTTTTCTGGCAGAGCCAGGGATTGAACTCAGGCCCTTGTGCTTGCCAGGCAAGTGCTTATTCTACTGAACTCTCTCCCTGGCTCCTAGCTGTTTTCTACTTTCAATAAAACCCCATGATTATCTTTGGGTACTCTTGTGATAACATTTATAGAATAAATTCTAGAAGTACAGTTGTAGAGTTGAAAATGTAACTTTAAAATTTTATAAGAATTCTAGATTTTCCTCCAAAGAGGATGTTCAACTTACATTTCCATACTTGGCACATGACAATCTATTTTCCTATCTCTTTGCCACCAGTATAATAGAAAGTATTTTCATCTTTGCTAACTAATGACCTTGTCTTTGAAAAAGTGCTTGCAAATTGATTTTATCATAAACCTTCTACAGTTCTTTCACTAATGTGCTCTCTCTGTCTCTCTCTCTCTCTCTCTCTGCCTCTGTCTTTCTTTTTCTCTCTCTCTCTTTCTGGATGTGAGGCTTAAACTAATAGATCTGCAAGGCAATTCTTTTTTCTCTTTAAACAGTCACAAGGTTTAGTTCAATCTCTCAGGCTTCTCTGCTCCTCCATTTATTACCAATCATTACTTTAACTCATTCTTTTAGGATCCTGGGGTGCAAGTCTTCATTGCCAGAGGCAGTCAAAGTGTTGAGTAAATAAGAAATAGCAGCAAATATTTTTTATTAGCAAGGCAGAGAATAAAAGGCATGCCACTCAAGAGTTTTTGGGTGCAACTTTGGTTCAATTATCTTCACATGTTTAAAATCAAGGCTGTTTCCAGACCATTTCAAAGGACATCAGGACAGCCTGCTGAGACCTGCGTGAAATGAACACCCAGTTACAACTAATTAGTGTTGCTGTTTTCCTTGCAGTTGGGGGTGAGAGGAAATATATGAAGGGTGTTTATCCCTTCCTGTAGTAGAAGAGAGTTAAAACTGCTAGAGAAGACTGGAGTAGGGTGGGGGGACCTAGGCAGGGACACTGACACTGTTCCCTCCCTGCACCAGTGAATGTTGCTGTGTATTTGACCCCAGTACTTATGCCTCCTTTGACCCATGCACAAGTGTGTCAGGTTGTTTTTATAAGAGGCCTGAGGCAAATGGTTCGTTCAATTAAGTTTGACAACTGTTTACTGGACGCTTGCAACATGAAGTGACTATGAATACTTCTTATTTTAAGAACTTTAAAATTGAGATACAAAGAATAAGAGAGTGGGTGTTTGGACTGCTTCAAACTTTTGAGAAGGATAGCACTAAGAGCTGAGGCCAAGTTGAATCACAGCTCTGTCCTTTAGTAGCTCTGAAAATTCTTCTGTGCTCAGTTTCCTCGTCTATAAAGATTTTTCTCAGAATTACATGGTCATTCACAGTTAATGATCAATGTGTACGTTACATAGTTAGACATGTTCCAAATATTGGATGATTCATGTGGAAGAAGTCAGTAAGATCCTACAGCAGGCACATATAAGAAGCTGGGAAAATTAAGGGGTAGGAAGATAGAGTTCAGTCATGTTAGGCCTGTTGGCATGCTAGAGGAACTCTAAGGGCTGCATATGTAAACGTTCACCTCTTGTTCAGTTTTTAGTATTTAATGGTTAAAAACATTCCATGACCCCAAACAACCATTGTTTGACTTAGTTCTGTGGATCAGGCATTCAGGGTATAGAAGTATGAGTGACTTGAGCTCTATGGTATCCGGAGTCTCAGCTGGGGTGGCAGAACAGGAGCCGTGTGCCTGTGATTTCAGTTGGGCTGTTGGTTTGTCTCCTCTGCTATGCTCCGTGTGGCTTCTCTGTGTTCCTAGCTCAGGCTTCCTCCCTGCATGGCTCTGACAATCTGTGCTCTCAGAGTGTGAAGTCCATTGTGAAAGTGTATATTAAGCTTTATGTCACCCCTAGAAGAATCTAGTTGTCTAAAGCAATCTCATGATCATAACCAGAGTCTACTAGCAGTAGAGTTCTTGATTATAGCCAATAATAAACTATTCAACAACACCAAAAGCCTTTTGGATCTTCTGAAGCACGCTGTCTTGTGGCGGGTGAGTCAGACACCCAGGATGCTTCCATTTTGTATCAACCCTCAACTTTCCTGGGTTGCTATGGCAAGGGGAGCGGGTTGTGCTGCAGCCTTAGGCCACAAACTAAATATGACGTAATCATTCCACCAAAGCCAACCATAACTCTCACTGTGTAGAGAAGGCCTAGGTAGCATGGTCTGGTGCTCAGGAGAGGGGACCAAGTAAGAATGAAACTAGGAATCTCCCAGAGTCACTTAAGACAGTGCTTATAGTGGTCTAAGTCGGCAATAATACAAATCTGAAGTAAGTATTTGGAGCGATGTTGCTAAAAAGGTTGATTTAGTGAAAAGAAGCTCCAAATACCTGATTAGTAATGGTTTACATGAAATAATGTCTTGAAGCTGTCAAGTTTCTGTTGTACTTTTTACCTTATAAAAAGTTTACTTTTTCCATATCTCCATAAATTAACATTACAGCTAGCTTTTGATCCAAGGATCTGAAGTCATCTCATGGATTAATGGATTACTTTATTTACTTAGACATGTATTCTCTCTCTCTCTCTCTCTCTCTCTCTCTCTCTCTCTCTCTCTCTCTCTCTCTTTCTCTCTCTATCTCTATCTGTCTCTGTCTCTCTCTCTGTGTATCTCTCGCTCGCTCCTTCTCCCTTCCTCTCCCTTTCCTTTTCCCTCTTCTTCCTCCCTCCATCTTATCTAACAAAGACTTAAATTTCACAACATAAATGTGAGATAGACATTTAAAGATAAAACAATTTCATGAGAGACCTGAATTCTAAAACTTTTAAAATGAACTTGATTCTTACTTTCATTTGCCAAATAGGATCATGTTCCTAGGAAGTAGTCACTTAAAGACTAATTTTTCCTTTTTCTGGGAAGCTGTAGTCCTAATGGAACTAACAGATGATAGGAACTAGTTTTGTACTCGAGATATTTTCTCCCAGTAATATAATATTCATTCCTAAATTTAAGCGTATAATCGACACAAAAGGCACATTTCCCCAAAGATTAACACTGGTATCAATCTTACAGATTTCCACTGAAAAAGGAGTGGATATTATGCCTTTATTGTACAGATAAACAGACAAACATACAGAAGAATCAGCTGAGGAAGCTGTACAGAGAGCAGAGAAAAGTATCTTAAATCTTATGGGGTCACAAAAAATTCATTTTAGCAGTTGGCTTGAGAGCCACACAATGTAGGATAACAGGATTTCGTTATTGATTGGAGGTACAGAAGTGGCAAACGAAAGTTCATGAAGCTCACCAGTCCTGTTCTAATTCATGTTGTAGATGATTCTTGAGGCCCTTGGGATAAAACATCATTTGAATATGCTGGAAAGGGTGGCTGTCATTAATAGCCACAGAGGCAAGAGGGGTAGCTCAGCTCACTTTCAGCTGGAGTAATGATAGTTATTCTTCTCATTTTCATTCAAATTTTCAATGTGCGTTGAGGGTATGTGGTCATTATATGAAATGGCAGAAGTTAAAAGCTGTTTATGCGCTTGAAGAAAGCTACAGTCAATTTTTGTTCATCTGAAATTGTTCGTCTTGCATAGTCAAAATTTCAGTCAGTGCTGGTGAGCAATAACTAACCCTTACGTAATTTTGCTTAGTGTGCTGAAAAAGGAAAGCAGAAAGCATGTGCCTCTGTAAAACTCTGTTTTCAAAGAAGAAAGAAAGTTTGCTTGGTGAGATTTGGTCTTGACAAATTAGACATTTTTGAAAATCGGTGAATCCTGATGACACAAATGCTAACAGTGGCTTCCCTTTTATACTTCTGCAATATTGGGAGTTGTCCACAAGCAAAGATGTTCTCACCTAAACATCCGAGCCTGGACATCCATGGTTTGGGATTTGGGACATCCAAAGCTGTTTGCCTCTGCCTCAGTATGGGTACCACAGTCTGCCGTGGTTGTAGGACTGAGTCTTATATCAGTACTTGGACTATATAAGGTCTGATAGAAATATATGGTCATATATTTAAATAAAAATTTTTAGGTCTGGTGAGATGGCTTAGTGGTCTAAAGTACCTACTTGGAGCAAGCTTAGCAAAGCACAGGGATCACGGTTCGATCCCCCAGCGCCACATGCTGGCCAGCCCCGCCCCCTGGTGGGCTGGGCTGACCACACACACACACACACACACACACACACACACACACACACACACACACACAAATAAATAAAATTAAAAAAATAAAATAAAAATTTTTAATTACAGTAGAAGACATTGCCACTAGGTCCCCTCAAAATACACTCCTGGCTTTGAACATATTTACCCTATCATTCTTGCCAATTTCTGAAGTTCTAGAAGTTATTTGTTTATTTATTTATTTATTTTGGGGGATATAGAATTGATATATAGTCTAGGCTAGCCTTGCATTCACTATGTGGCCCCGGTTGGCCTGGAATTCATGGCCATCCTCCCGCCTCAGCCTCCCAAGTGCTGGGATTATAGATTTATGCCATCACGCTCACCACCATGAAGTCTTGTTCTATGAGTGTCTTTAGTTGCTCTGATGTGGCTGCCTGAATGTTCTGAATAGATGTGCAGTGTTTATGGGGATTTCTTTCAGATGAAAGCATTACAGTGGATCTTCATCCACTTTACTCACTTTGAAACTTGTGGCTCTTCCACAGGGTCAAAATGACCATAATAGGTAAATGTGTTTAATTGGTTCAGGACATTGAGGTAGTTTTGACAGTACACATAAAGTTTCTCGTACGCATAAAGTTTCTCTTAAAAACCGACTCCCAAATCTCTTCAGAAAGTGACAAGAATGATGTGGTAAGCGTATCCCAAGTAATGTGGAATAGTCTGAGACAAATGGTGTTGTGCTCTTACTATAATAAATTTTAAGAAGATCTAATGGTCACTGTACATTTTAACCACACTTTACATATATTATGAGGACAGGGATTATCCCTTAATCATCAGAGCTCAACAAATGTGCTGAGCGCTTGGGAAATGTTCATACGCACAGTGCAGTTTATGGTAGGGTAGAATGGAGCTCTAGTGTTAGCTCTGCAGTACTCCACAGAAGACCTGTGAGCAAGCCATTTTTCCCCCTAGTCTTTGTTTTTCTGTATCTAGTACAGGGTCTACAGGATCACACTATGTAGATTGGACTTGTAGGGATTCTCCTGTTTTCAGCCTCGCAAGTGATGGGTTTACCACACCCAGTCTCAATCCCTGGCTCAGCGCGCCCTGGGGGCAGGGCTGGCACCTACACAGGGGATCAAACCCCAGCCATTGCATTCTGCCTAAGCAGGCACTTTAGTCTGCTGAGCTATCAGGCCTGCCTGCATTTTTCTTCCTAGTCTTAAGAATTCACACATGTAAAATAAGGGGATCTTGTGAGATGAAACTTCAGGTCATTTTAGAATCTCTAGAGTTAAGTTTCCACTTCAAAAAGTCAGAGGGCCTCAGGATCTGAATTTTAAATAGCAACTGGAACCTTCTTTGGATATTTTTCTTCCTGTATCCCAAGGAAGATAGCTGCCTTATCCTAGAGAGAGCTGTGTAAGAAGACAGACCTGTAGCACAGCAGTACCCATTCAGTTCTAGAGAGAATAAATTATCTTCACTATAGCAATGATTCATTCACTCATTCAATAAACAGAGGAGTAGGAAGAACAAGGTGCTGGTGGAGACACAAGGATAACAAAAGGCAGTCCTTGCTTTTAAGAAGACAGACACGTAAGCAGATGCATGTAATATAGGGCCATAGGTACCCCAGGAGTTTATGAACAGAATCTGGGAGCACAGAGCCTGGGTTGTGAGGGGGAGCCAGAAAGTCATTTTCAGTCTTCTGATTCTACCATGGCTGACAGAAGACCCTGGGGGCCACTGATTTATCTCTCCTCAGCCCAAGAGTACTGTTGTGTCCCCTCTCTGCTCCTCAGCCTTTCCTGCTATTGCTGCCTGCAGAATGTTGGCTTCGGTCTCCCAGTGTTGATGACAGCAGAAGTAACAAATTGCTCCTCTCTCACACCAAGAGGATGGGTTGGGCCAAATCCAGGATGATTAAATTGCACTTTGAGCCACTGGTGTGTTGACCAGACCTCAGTTACTGCTCTCTCTCCTCCTCCCTTCAAAGCAGCAAGAAGCAAATATGTGGGATGATTGAGTCAGAGTGGCCACTTGCCCCTGTTTCCTCTCACCCTCTCAACTTTAGAACATGAAGCCCCAATCCCACAGGAGACTGCCTGTCAGTCAGTAGCCTGCTTGGGAGACTGTGTCATCCTCTATAAATTACAGTCTAGTGCTCTCTGTCCCACGTGCCTTCCCTGCAGCCCTTTCCCTCCTTCTGCTGCATGGCTTCCTGGTCACCCTTCTGTGTTCTGGAAACTGATGACTCTTAGGACTGTCTCCCTCTTTTGGGGTGTTGGAAAGCTGAGGGCTATGGACAGCACATCCTGAGAAGCTCTGTTATCAAGCCTGGTCACTCAAGTCAGTCAACTCAGAGACCAGAGAGGGGAACTGGAGGCAAGGATGAAGTGGAGGGTGGGAAAGAGGTGCAGGTATTCTCTAGATCAGATTTACATCAAGTTGTTTTCATTCAGCTGCAAAAATGCATAGTGCTCTGGAAATGTTCAGACTGAGCTTTCTGGTGTGATTCAGATGAAACCTGACCTGGGCAGAAGGTGGTAAGTTTCGCACAGCAAGTCTAGCAGGTGTACTGGGTAGAAAGTCACGTTAAACCCATAAACACAGCAAGATGGAGAGGCTGCCAAAAACAGAGGCAGAAATAGCCTGGTGTGTGTGGGGGGGTCCCCTATCAGGCTACACTTGAGCCATCAGCTCTGGCCAGACACTCTTCTCCCTTGCTCCTGCCTTCCCTCTTTCTCTTCTCTATTTCTCTTTCCAAGTGTTTCTTTTCCTCCGGGGACTCTTCAGCGAGCCTGAAGGGCTACACTTGTCTTGTCAATCTTTGAGTTGCTGGGCCTTTTCTTGGAGTGTAGGAGATGTGGGAAAGCCAGGCTCTGTCAGAGATTCTCTTCCTGGGGAAGCTGCAGGAAACTTCTGTCCTGGTCTATTCCAAGGCAGTGTATTCCAGGAGAACGCAAGGAGGAGAAGTTGGCTTCTGTGTCTGGTTTTAACCAGGGTAGTTTTACATGTGTTGATTTTCTTGCAGATATTTGTACTTATTCTTTGTGCAGTCAAATTTCATTTCTTTCTCATTGGGTCAATATGTAGCTCTTGTGGGTCACTGAAATGAGTTCATTTGCTATTTAATATTGATGAATTAGGAGACAAGTAGAGATGACAATGTTCAGGAAAGCAAAGATCTGTATTATTATTATTTTTTTTACTTATAATTGTATTTTATTTTGAGAAGTAAAAATAAAGCAAGAACAAAAACCAGAAAGAAAGACAGAGACAGGGCAACATGTGACAGCACATATGTTTCAGACTTTCAAAACAAAAATAGCTGATTAACAATGATAGATATAGTCTCCACTTTATTGTCAAATCTGTTACTCAGATCAACAGACACAGTCTGCACATGCGGTTGGATATTACCGCTTGCTTTCAAGAAACCTTAAATTTTTGTTCTTGTCTCATTTTTCTTTTATTACCTTTTAAAAAAATTATTTTGAAGAGATCATAGTAATAATTGGTATGACATTAGAAATGGTACACATTTAGAAGATCATCATGACAGGCATTCAAGCATGGTTTTTGGATTACACATTGCTGTCCTCAATGTAGTTGCTTAGTTCCCAGATATTAGTGTACCGTTAGTCAAGGAGAAAATTCCACACATCAACTGCTATTTTCAAAAAATTGATGGAAATTTGTAGTCCAAAAGCTTTGTATTTTGCTAGTGCTTAAAGTGTTCAAGAGATTTTAGAAGATTGGTAAACATAATAGCATTGTAACAGGTGTAGTGCAGCAGTAACTCCAGGGAAGGTTCAACTCCTTAGCAGGCATGAGGTGTTTTTTCCAGCTATTGACACAGGCGCCCCTATCGTGCTGACAGAGGTCAGGTACTGCAACTCTCAAGGACCATCATCCCCCAGGCACCGGTTTGAGACACCTCGTACATTCCTGGTTCAGACACAGAAGCCCTGAACACCTGGCAGAACACAGCTTTCTGCTTTCCAGAAGGGAGCTGACGGTCTCGCTCACAGATGTCTATAAATACACGCTCTCATTTGCCTGAAAGCTTTCTGGCATATGAGCAGAGTGCCTCTTCCACAGGCCAGCATGCAGAGTCGGGAGAATTCGATGAGGTAATGTGGGAACCATCTACCAAAGCACAGATCCTGGTACAGAGGAGGTACTAATCACTGACTTTCTACGCAGTTCCACAGTTGCTTTTTGCCCTTATTCCTATCTACCCTAGTAGAATAGTTATAATAGTTGATTCATTGCATATTGTTACCTTCATAGTAGCTAAGCAGAGTGCAAGATATAGGCATAATCTCTTGTCTAAACAATACTAGCATAAAATATTCTTTTCAAGGAACTAAGAGAAGCTAGTTGTGTAACTATCTTAACTATCTTGTGCATACAATTTTTTTTGGCAAACATTTTATTATTTTTTATTTAAAAAAGAGTAAACAAACTATTGAAAAAAATATTACAATGATATAGAATTTCACTAAAGAAAGAAATATGAGGGCTGAGGAGGTAGCTTGGCGGTCTAAGCACCTGTCTGGTGAGTGCAAGGACCTGGGTTCGATCCCCAGTATTGCATGCCATGCTGTTTGCCATGCTAGCTACCAAAACAGGGTGTGGTGGGGCACATCTGTAATCTCAGCTCTGGTTAGGCTGAGACAGGAGGATCACTATGAGTCTGAGCTGTGTAGTGAGAACCGATACCAAATAAATAAATATAAAAAATTTGAGTTTGACAGTATTTGCTGTATTGCTTAGTGTTGTCTTTCAATTAGGTACTCAGATTATATTTTTTTTCTTTTTCCTGTTCTTATTTTTCCTTTTCCCTCATCACCATTTGTATTTTCATTTGAATGTTTTTTTCCTAGTTCACAGTATCTAGCATACAATTCAGATCCTATTTTCTTTTCTTTTCTTTTCTTTTTTTTTTTTTAATTGCGGAACCGTGGATTGAACTCAGACCTTTGTGCTTGCCAGTGAAGCGCTTATTCCACTGAGCCATCTCCCCAGCCCCTCAGATCCTATTTTCTTGTTCAGTTTCTCACACTAGTGAGATAGTCCGATGTTTATACACATGGTCTCAAGTTGCATCCATTTACCTGTAAATGTCTCCAGTTTAGTCTTCTTTTTGGCTGATATATATATATATATATATATATATATATATATATATATATATATATAATATATATAATCCATTCCTCGGTTGGTGGGCATGAGTATTCTTTCCCCCAAGATTTAGTTATTGCACATTACACTGCTGCAAACATGGGTACACATATACTGCTGTGGTATGATGCTTTTAATTCTTCTGGGAAAATACCCAGAAGAGGAATAGCTGGTTATAATGGGACCTCTGATCCTAGGTTTTAAGAAGTCTCCACACTGATTTCCACATTGGTTGCACCAGTCTATGTTCCCACCAAAAGTAGAGAAGGCTTCTTTTTTCCCCACATCCCCTCCAGCATTTTTATTGTTTGATTTCTTGATAATAGTCATTCTTTCTGGGGTGAGGTGGGATCTCCGTGTTGTTTTAATGTGCATCTCTCAAATGACCAGTGGTGTTGAACATTTTTCATATATTTATTTACTATTTGTATTTCTTTGTCTGAGAAGTGTGTACTCATCTCAGATGCCCAGCTTTGGATTGGGTCTTTCTAATGGAAGATGTTAAACTATTTGATGACTGTGAAGACATTTTCTCTCCAAGTTAGAGACTTTCTATTAAGTAGCATTTGTAATACTAGCACACTAGTGATGGGGCCTTACCCATCCTTTATCAATATTTCTCTGGATTTCTTCCCCAACCTCTATCTTTACTTTTCTGCGAGCAAGGAAACTGTTTGATGTTTTCTTTCTTTCTAGCCAGGTAATTAGAAAGAAGAGGAGGTTGGACAGGCTAGGTGGAGTTGATATAAAGTTGCTAAGCACTCTACATAGCCTATGAAACACCATATTGGTAAAATCCAGACCTGGAAACCATGGGTATTTGTCTACTTCTCTGTGGGAAGAGGAACTGGTGGGGACAAATGAGGATCCTGCGATAAGAGGACAGTGAAGCCTGTGTTTCCTTGGGCAGGGCTAGAACCGGAGTGAGACAAAACTCACCTCATTGATCAAGTAAAATAATATTTAATGCAACATTTAAAAAGCTTAAAATTAATGTGATATCAATGATATACTAAGTATTAAAATATTGGAGTGGTAACTGAGCTCAAGGCAAACAAAATTTGGTAACACTGCTCCTTTCTGTCTTGTTCTACTCAGGCTTCCATAACAAAATACCATACACTGAGGTAGGCATGGTGGTACATGTCTTTAATCCCAGTACTTGGGAGGCTAAGGCAGGAGGATCACCATGATCATCATGAGTTCCAGGCCAGTTTGGGTTATATCATGAGTTCAGGGACAGCATGAACTACTGTGAGATTCTATCTCAAAACCAAACCAAAACCCAAGCCAAAAAACCAACCCATACCATACCAAAATCAAACCAAATAAGTATTTATTATTTGGCATAAGAAAGCAAAAGATTCAGATCAGGTTCTCTGCTTACTTCCACTCAAATGAAAAATTTATCTTCTCATATTAGGAAACTTAAAATCCCAGATCAAATTCCGCCATGGTTGGTTTCCAGTGAGGGTTCTCTTTTGGACTTGCAAATAGACACCTTTTGCTCTACTATTGGTTAGGAAATGGGAGACTTCCTAGATGACTGATCTGTCTCACCCATGGTCTGTATGGAAATTTTACCTTTGTCCTAATATTCATGACTGTATTTCTTTTTTTTTCTGATCCAAGATCTCCTTCTTCATCTATTTTGGCTGCTATAACTCCATGACTAAAATACCATGCACTGAGTAGCTTATAAACGAAAATTTACTCCTTGTAGTAGTGAAGCCTGAGAAATTCAAGTTTAGAGCACCAACAGATTCAGTGGCTGGTGAGGGCTTCCGTCTTTGTTGATATGGGGACCTCTAGTGCATTCTTAGATGGTGGGTGTAGAAAGGCAGTTTTCAAGAGCCTTTTTTATAACAGCACAGCACTATTCTTTTTTGGCAGAACTGGGGATTAGAACTCAGGCCCTTGCACTTGCCAGGGAAGTGCTTATTCCACTGAGCCATCTCCCCAGTCCCACAGCACTATTCTTATTACTTTTCAAAAATCATACTTCCTGAAATCATCCTATTGGTGGTTAGGTTTTGACATATGACATTTTAGGAATGCAAAAATTCAGGCCCTAGCAATCACATACTGAAACTTCCTTTTCACTGGAACCACCATCTTTGCCAAAATGACCAACACACAGGGCAAGAGGAGGGGAACCTGGTACATGTTCTCTAGACCTTTTAGAAAACATTGGGTTGTTCCTTTGACCACATACATGCAAATCTACAGAAAGGGAGAGATTGTAGACATCAAGGGAATGGATACTGTGCTAAAGTAAGGAGTGCCTCACAAATGTTACCATGGCAAAATGGGAAGAATGTACAACGTTACCCAGCATGCTGTTGGTGTTGTTGTAAACAAGCACGTTAATGGTAAGGTACTTGGCAAGAGGATTAATGTGCATATTGTTCATATCAAATACCCAAAGCATCAGGAGAGCTTCCTGAAATGTTTCAAGGAAAATAATCAGAAAAAGAAGGAAGCAAAAGAGAAAGATACCTGGCTTCAACTGAAGCGCCAGGATGTCCCACCCTGAGAAGCAGACTATATGAGATTCAATGGGAAGGAGCCTGAGTTGTTGGACACTGTTCCCTATGAATTCATGACATAAGCTGGGAACACAGCTCTGCCATTCAGCACCTAATTGGCAGCTTAAGTGTTCTAGGTCCTCCTTAAAAAAAAATTATCCTGTGTTGTAAGGATGGTTTTCTTATTTGAACCCGGATGTGGTGCCTTTTTACTTCTAAAATATTTGGAGCAGATTTTCACTGTACCTAATAATTGTGTCACATCTTAACTTTTCAGTGTTCTTTTTGTTCAAAGATATTGTTGAGGTATTGTGCATGTGTATTCCCAAATGTCCAAATATTTATGAAGTATTTCTATTGACTTAAAGATCCTGTAAATCACCACGGGGAATAGATTTAGCAAAATAAGCAGAAATCACTCAGTTAAACAAATGGAAGTCCATTGTAGGTAAATAAATTGTTTAAAACAAAAAAAGTCATGTATTGTGCTAAATTGCCACATTCCTTTAATCTGTTTTTTAAAAAATTTCCCTTTAATCTAGAATAGTTCTATAACCTTCTTTGTCTTTATTGACCTTATTATTTTTTTAAATACACAGACTAGCTTTTTTTTCCTGTATTTTAGGGAAGGGTCTACAGGGTATTCAGGGTCTCACTACTAGATCGGACTTGAAGTGATCAGCCTGTTTATAGCCTCCCAAAAGCTGGAATTACAGGCATGCACCACTACGCCCAGTTTCAATTGCCATCTCAGTGCACCCCGGGGGGCAGGCCCGGGGATGGAACCCCTGGCCCCTGCACCTGCTTGCAGGTGCTTTAATCCGCTGAGCTATTTGGCTGGCCACCAGACTAGCTATTTTGTAGAATGCATCTCAATTTAGGTTTCCAGATGCTTCCTTTTGTTTTGATTTAAGTCATACATTTCAGATAGAAGCATCATAAAACTGATGCCCCATATCAAAATCTTTTGATATTTATTATCACAATTTTGGTGATGTCTGGTTTGATCCCTTGAGTGGTGTCAGGCAGTTCTCTTCGCTGTAAGGGGAGTTTATTGCACTTTGAAATTGGTGAATGATTATGTGGAATATTTTATTTCTGCATATGCACATTTTCCCTGATAATGTTTTCAATTAACTGCTTTTAGTGTCCATTTATGCTTTTTGTCTCCACCTGTAACTCCCAACTTAACTTTCACTGTAAAGAACAGATTTGGTTTTTTGTTTTTCTTTAGTTATTGTAGGCAAAGTAAATTTTTGTTTTATTTTGACACTTACATGGTCCCTGGATTGTCCAGGGAGAATCTTTTCAAGTGAGTTCCTGGACATGTCTTTCTCATACCATCATCTTTGAGCATGTTCTTCCCTTCTGATGCAGTGAGGCACTCCAGCTCACTTGTAGTTTCCCAAAACAAGATGACAAAATCTAAATTTATTATTAACCATAGTCCTTCAGTAGGGGGTATTCTAACTGATAGTGGCATTTGTATTCCTGTGGACAGTGGGCTGGATGTTGTTGCATGCACAGTGCAGCATATTATTTCCATGATGCCGCCATGCTTAGCATCCAAAGACATCATCAGTGAAACTTCATTGAATCCAAATTTTGTTTCGGTTTTGCATTAGAAGCATGAGTGTGATTTGCGTAGGTAGACTGATGCATTGTTTGAGTTTAAGTGGTTGGTTGGCTTATTTGGTTCTGTTTTCTAAGAATAGCAATAAATTCCCACTTAACTCACTATGCTTCTGTTGGTGCTGCACTCAGCTCTATATGACTGTGTAGATCATAAAACATGGCCTCTTTTCCCCTAGATATTTATATTCTTGCATAAAAGGCAAGAAGAGCACAGACAAAGCCATGATAAATATTATATCAAACTATAACACTTAGTACTGCATTTTATGAGTGCCAGTAGAAGTCTGTACCAATCCTGAGCAGGAGGTTATTGGCCTTGAAGGTGGGCAAGACCAAAAGCTTATTAGGATGAGAGGTTTTTGTTATCTAAGATGAGTTCTATGACCATTATCTTACATGGAAGGATGAACCATTTTATAGATAACTTTTTATATCTGTACTAGAAATCTCTATGCAACACATATAGGGAGAAATGGGCTTACGTACATATACTTTTTTCCCATAATTTTATTGAGAAACAAATATCAATGAGACAGTTTCAAATCAAATTGGTAGGACAGTTTCAATAATTAACGCATTGCATACTCTATTCTAGTGGTTATTTGTTGTACAAGATGCAGACATGATATCCTATTTACAAACACTATTAGAACAAATCCCTCTATTCATTAAGAGAATGTAACTGTATATCTGTCCCAACCATTTTGAATACACAGATACAAAATGGACATTCATCTGTATCCCATTTTTTTGTTTAGTTCCATCATTTGAATATTATAGGTGTGTTAACACAGCAAAATATTCTAAAAGAGTCCAGTAGCCCATAATAGTATTGGGTCTTCCGCTTGACTTGCAGTGTCACAAATTGTTGACAAGAGTCCCCTACAGCTGAACATAACACTATGGCTTTACTTCTTATACTTCATTTTTATACTTTTCTGCTGGTTGGTTAAGACCAAGATAAAGCAAGACCTATGCAACAAAAGTTGTAGCTTTTGGATCTGATAAGGTCAGGGAAATCCCCTCAGGATTTATCCTGAGATCCTGTACCTCAGATTGTAGAACCTTTGTCAGTGTCAGCCATGTGGATGAATCACGGCCATTGCTTGGCCATGTTCTCTCTGTGAAAGCCTGAGAGAATGTTTTCTCTCCATGTGACTCTCCTTAGGCACACTCTACATCATCAATCACTTTCCTCTTTGGCCCCATAATCTCCTTGATCAGAAAATTTGGGACACTACTGAGTTACATGACGTCATGTAACTATTCTTTGAACCACTAAATTTCCATAAACAAACATTCCTTTGACCCCAGAGCAGGGCCGTGGTTGAAGCAAAAGGGCATGATTCTAGGTGATTATCTGGCCTTTTTCGTTCTCTAATGGCTCTAGAGCCAAAAGCTTAGTCTTACTCTGATAGCTTCATTTCCAGACCCTAGTAGAAAGAGTATTGCCTAGCAGAAAAGCATGCCAAGTTTTTTTTTTTTCAGTCCAAGTTTTATGTTTCTGCACTGTCTACACACAACACTGGTGTTTAGATAGGGAAATCATCTCCCATGGTGAGCTGTAGGCAAGGTTGGATCAAGGAAGACCTTCCTGACAACCCTAAAATGGCACTCTGACTTTCATTCTGTCTATGAGGATGAAATCTAAAGATCTGACTTATATTCTCCATGCTCCCTTCTTAGGCTTCACTGCTGGACTGATGAAGCCTGAAGCCTTATAGGTTGCAATTGTATCACCCAAGCAGGTGCTGGAATTCTGCCCCTTTTCTAGGGTAGGTTCTAGTGGAACTTGAAGGCTGTACTGAGTGAAGACTATCTATTGAGTCATGCAGCACATGCAGCTGAGATACCTGTGTGCATCCTGTGTGGAAACAAATAATTGGATTAGGGAAGTTCTCCTGAAATGAGTATGGGCTTGAGTTACAAATCCCAGAAATCTTTCCTGCCTTTGAGATTTGCTGGTAGGTCATGCTTGCCTTAAACTAAAGGGTCGGGCTTTCCTATAGGCACTTGGGTTCTCTATCTTGGGTAATCACCTCTTCATACGCATATGTTTAATCAGGAGCTGAAGGCTAGAGAAGCTGTATTAGAATATGTTCCTTGGCCAAGTAACTACTCTTGATGAATTTGTCCCCTTCTGTGATTATGCTGCAGGACTTTTGACATTGTTATATGTAATCCACTCCCCTATTAGTGGACATTCCTCCAAGTGAGGACAAGATTTGGCTCATGGTGGATATCACTGCTCCTGGGATCTCCTGGGGACAGGCTGGTGCTTTTAGAACTGCCTTGTGCCTTGATCTTAATTTATCTGTTGTATTCAATATCACTGGTAGCCGAGAAAAGGCCAAATACCTGACCTCCGTTCCAGGACTGATATTGCACCCACTCCAAACTTTCTTTGATCCTTGCTTTGGCAAACCAAGTGGGGGAACTCCTTAGCTTTATTTGGTCCCTAAATGTTCATTTGATTTTGTCAATTGGTGATATTTAGTCTTAGTTTTATGTGATTGCAATTTGGAGATTTGACAGCTCACTGGAAAGTAGCTGGTCAGATTGCTGCTTTTACCAGTGTCTATGAGAAGACTAGTTTTTTTTTTTCCTAGTCACTGCCTGGCTAATGAAATCTTTTGAGAGATGTAAACACAACCTTCTTTGGTATTTCTGGTTATTTGGACTTAGAACAATGGGCAAAGACTACTATAGACAGTTTGCAATATTCACGCTCTACGCACTTCCACTCCACATAAGGCAACATCTTGATTCTACTAATTTTAGACTATTTATTTAGAGCAGAGATCTGCAGAAATAATGTCTACTTTTGTAGGAAGCAAGAAAATGGTCATTAGTATTTGTAACAAGTTTCCTGTAATGAAGAGAATTATTGAGTTCCACGAGTGAAGACCAACAAACTTAAAAAAAAAAAAAAAAGAAGAAGAAACTTAAAACAACTCGGTGTGTAAAGTGCTGGTTGAGGGTTAGGAAGACACAGGTTTTAGATCATGTCCATATGTGCAACGTGACACATTATAAACTCAAGCCTTCCTCATCTATCTTTCATCCCTATCTGAAATCTTATTGTGTGAGCTATAAAATAATTCACTTTAAAATGTGTGTTACAAATACAATTTTGGTTGAGTCATCTTTATTTTTCTTTCTAGTTAGAATGGGGCTCTCAGAACCCAAAGGCTCCAAGTGGGTGGGGGATGGGATGCTGGAAATGAGTAACAGGTGGAGATCCTGTGTTCCTATTGAGGATATGGAGAAGATGGACTTTTTCCAGGTATTATTTTATATATGCTTATTTTTACATTCTACTTTATTTATATGTATTTTTCATTTTACATGGGGCTCTCTGACTGAATGAAGTGTTTTAGGGACTAAAACAAAGAGGAGCATTTAGAATGAATTAAATTCCAGTGATTCACTTATGAGGATAAGTTTCAAAGGATAACCAAAAAGTCACTAGTTTAAAAAAATATCAATAGTCTTAATGAATTTAGTCATAAAAACAAGTCTCAAAGAAAATATCTGTAGCTATCATGGTATGGTTTTCCCTCTGAAACCAGTTCCTGGAAAAATGAAGAAAATATCACTGAATCTGTATATTAAAAAGTGAAACACGCTTTTGTTCAGCCTTCTTTTATGACCACTTTCCCTATTTATATACCACTGTAAGGGGTATGGGTGGATTGAGGATATAAATATGGTGCACACCATCTTTTCAAGTTCTGAGGTCCTTTGGCTGAGGACAATCTTTCCTAGTAATTTTCTGACCCTAATTTTCTGGAGACATTGAAATTGCAAAACATGCTTGAGTTTTGCCTTTCCAGTTTCCTAATGCTGCATCTTGGTCAAGGGCAATGTTTTTGTAAGCATCCTGAG
The DNA here is from genome assembly GCF_000260255.1 of Octodon degus. Classification (NCBI taxonomy): domain Eukaryota; kingdom Metazoa; phylum Chordata; class Mammalia; order Rodentia; family Octodontidae; genus Octodon; species Octodon degus. The sequence continues at coordinate 331,117 of NW_004524833.1, read as the reverse complement.
CCAAAGTGGAACTATTATTTTCTTTGCTGAACTTCCTGTGACTGGTCTCCTTGAGAAGCTCATTACCTGGCCTGGGCAATGGTTGGTATTTGGAGATAGGTTGGGACAGACTGCTCAGGAGGAAGATGGGGTAAAAACATAGCACTGGTGGTTGGCCTGAGGACTATAAACTAATGGGGTTAAGTCAGTTGCTCTTTGGTGAATGCCTTCAGTGACATGAGAATTCACCCCTAAACGTACTGAGAGTTAAGAATCTTAGTTTCAATCTGAAGACATGGCTGGTTTTAAGCACAGAAAATAATCTTTAAAAATCACTTATGCAGTACACTTGTTTCATGTTCCACTGTAGACCTACACTCTTGCAACCTAAAGGCACGGAGAATAATATTCAGATTTATAACGTGCATGTGGACAGGGTCCTCTCACAGATCTGCCAGGGAAGAGTAAAGCATAAGAATAAAGAAACTTTGTGAGGCTGTAGATGTAAAGAAACACTGAGGCCCAAGCAGGGCCAGAGTACTGATTTCACATAGGTGACCTTTGGAGTGTGTGGTGCAGCTTGTCAAGATTGGAGTGAAAGCAATTTTGGACCAAATCAATGGCGACCTTTAGATTTTGCTACCTGGAATCAGGAACAATGGGATGTTGCAATGAAGGTCATGAAACAAAGCAGAAAATAGGACCTGTGGTTGTAGCAGGTGAACTTTAATGACTGCCAAGGAGAACTCATAAGCCACCTGGATACCCTGCCAGCCAGAGGCCTGGGCCTGGGATTCCACAGGTCTGCTGCCCTGGGTTCAGAGCCAACAACTGTTGCTATTGTTGCTAAACCCCTCCTGTAACCCTTTTCCAGTTGGGAGAAGTAGGAGTGGTATAGGTTACTACTACACCTGAGGAGAGAGCTGCCCTGCATCCTGTTCATGGGGGAATTGCATGTTTTCTGTTACTTGTACATGGAAATTTATAGAGCTGAACTGAGTACTATTCTAAGAATTTAGAACATTCTTATGGGCCAAATGGGATAGAAATCTCTTACTGTAGGGAGACAAAGTTTCTTCCCTAGTAATTTGTTTTGTTTTTGCACATTGATAGTCTTCAGTTAAAGAGCATCCTTTCTTTCTTGTTGGCAAAATGTATCCCAAACTAGGGGTTTATAGCGCTACAGATATAGTTTCTGGTCATGTGTTTTCAGGAGTATTCTGTTCTTATTGCACACTTGGCTACTAATGGTGCAGTCATTCTATCAGTTCTTCAAAGTTTAAATTTGTTCCAGAGTGGAGACAATTTATATGTGTTGCTTTAGGGGATTAGTACTTGGCAATGCCTTTTCAGAGAACCATAGTGACATCCTGGGCTTTCTTATCTTCACTGCCTCAATAAGTAAGGGACCTGTATCATGCACTGGTGTTTAGTCTGACCTGGGTGCTGTCCAGTGAGAAACCTGAAGCATCATGTGCTGTTATACCAGTGAGCTCAGGGAAACCAAGGCTGTTATTTTTCTTATTCTTCTTGATGATACTCTTTGGATTTTAGCTTTCCGAGTAAAGCTTTCCTCTTGGCAAATGAAGAGAGGTTCATCCTCTTCAAGGTGTGAGTGAATAGCAGATAATCCTTTTAACACATCTCCAACACAGGCACATTAGAAGTCATGCAGCTCAGACCAAGTTCCCGCAGATGTCCTCTTCTTAGGAAGGCTGTGTCTGGCCCCACATTTTCTGTTATTCTTCTTGCCAGATACTTTACTGGTCCAACATGCCCTATGTCCTCATTTAAACTATGTTGAAGGCAAAAAATGAGATCACAACATGTGGACTTCTGTCCCACAAATGAGGAGGAGGCCACTCTTATACCACTGAGGTCTAGATTTGTGTTACATGGCTCTGCCTTGAGTCCTTTCTCCTCAATTTTTCTTTTTTTAAAATTTAATTTAATTTTATTTTGAAAAGTATGAACAAAAGCAAGAACAAAAATCAGAAACAAAGACAGAAACCAGGTAACATCCAACAATAGGCATGTTACAGATTTTCAGAACTCCTCAGTTTTTCCTTTGTCCCTTCTATGTAGAGAAGTCAGACATTGTTTGCCTTGATGAAGCCACAGGCCTCCCAGCAGTGAGAAATCTGTCCTTCATAGTTATTCTTAGACCTTAAGGCTGTGGGACTCATTGTGCAGGTGGCCTTGCTACCTTGAATGAGCAGTCCTATGAACATTGTTCACGTTGTAACACTTCTCCCTTCATTCTATGAGTTATGCCATATAGCCAGAATTTTATAATGTATTGTCTGCATATCTGTGATGCTAGGGGATGTGTTTTCTGCCCTTATGTGTAATAGTATAGTTTATAGTGCTATGGATCAAACTTAGCACCTTGATCATGCTAGGCAAGCATCCTACCACTCAGCTGCACCCCCACTTTAGATATAGTCAATACAGATACATCCTGAAGACTACAGAATGGAAATTAGGACTCTCTTGGAGAGTCTGTGTTGGGTGATGGTGCCACGTGGGTTTGCTAAAAGAAGTTTAACATCATTCTTGCCATGGAATGGTTTGGAGAAATTCGCGGAGAGAACTGGAGGCAGCCTGAGTTGTGGGACACAAATGCATAGTGTTCGCATCTTCCTCCTATCCTCTGCTGGCTTTCAAAGTCCTACAAGTCTGCTGCCCCATGAACCACTGATGGGAGTAATAGACAGAAAACTTAGCAGCTGCTGCTGTTAGTCTCAGAGTCAAAGGCCTCAGCAGAAGGACTCACAGCCAGGTTTCTGCCAAGGCTCTCGCCTTTTTTGAATGACTTGATCACACAGAGATGTTTCAAGGCTGGGTGCTCCCCAGCTGGAGCCCTGAAAATGCTTGCGTGGCATCCCTAGAGAAGCAAACTCACTTGAAAGAAACTCCCACAAAGTAAATCACCAGGACCGGATGGTTTTCATCCAAGAGTTGGGGAGGAAATGAAGTGTGAAATAGCACAGATACTGATGAAGACATTAGTTCTCCATTAAAACCACAACTGTGTCAGAGCAGAAGTTTGCTAACATGATGACCTTATTGCTAGAAGAAAGAGATTAGTGGCCTCTTTCAGGCCTCTGGGGAACCTAGACCACTTAGAAAAAGTAACATAAAATATGGGCAATGACATGATAGGCTTTATTTCTTCAAATCAAGTAAGAGGGATACCACGACAGTCCAAGCATGGCAGCACTATGGTGGAAACCTTAGAAAAGGAGTGATAGTGAATGTATAATACATATAATTAATCAGTCTGGTACTCTTCCATCTAAGTGTGAATTGGGCTCCATGCCTCTCCATTTTGTGCTTTCAAGTAATACCACATGATGATCATGATTGACACATGTTAGAACATATTTGCCTTCCCTACCCAAGTGAATATATTTCATTATGGACCACACTGTCTCCTAATTAAGTTATAATGACAAGAAGTAATTTTTTTACAGGTATTTTAAGAGCACTACAAGAGTCATGATCCACTCTTTCTTGGTAAGGACTGAGTAGCAGAGCATCTGCTCAAGGGATACATACTTTGTGGGAGAACTGAATTCTGACATGTAATTGCAATCTACACCACAGAAGGTCTTTCTGGAAAGAGAGGAAGTCACTTCCCTGAGGCAATAAGTAGCATGCTTTAGAAGGTCTTTTTAAGTAACAAGGACCATCTTTCTTCAGGCATTTTTCTGTGGAGTGAAATCCTAACACTGAGTTTTACCATAGCAGTGCTTCTGTGGGGCAAAGAAATGAGGTATCCTGAGCCCCAAAGAGAAAAAGAACAGGAAGGTTAGACCCCAGAGAAGCTGAATAATTTTATGGAAAACAAATCTGAAGTACCCTGGGACTGGGTTTTATGCCACAGTAGATGAAAAGACTGCTAATTCTGCCTCAGGCCTGGACTGCCAAGGGAGCTGTCCGCAGAAGTCTTTGCCATTGCATTCAGTAAAGCTTTCCATTACTGATAATGAAACTGTTTGATTATAATAATTTTCCTGCTCCCAAGTGACATCTATGTAGAAGGGCACATGCTGGAGTGATATCTCCAAGTGAAGTTAAAGAAGATAGCTGCCTGCTTTCATTTGGCACTGGGCTGTTTTGCTTGATCAGTGAATAGTTACTGTGTATCTTGATCAGCAGAGGATCAGAAAGCAGTGTGGATTCCTCAGAAAACCAGCATTAGTGTCCCATTTGACCCAGATATTCCCTTTCTAGGTATGTTCCCAGAAGAATTAAAAGCATCATACCACAGTGGTGTATGTGCAGATATATGTGAACACATCTTTATAGTAGCACAGTTTGTAATAGCTAAAACTTGGAAACAACCTAAATGCTCATCAACCAATGAATGTATAAAAAAGACGTTTTCCTTTTTTAAAAAAATGCAATGGAGTATTACTCAGCTATGAAGAATGACAAAATTGAGACATTTATAGCTAAATGAATGGACCTTAAAACTGTAATTATAAGCAAAATAAATTAGACACACATGTTTAAATATTATATTATCTCTTTGGTGTAAGAAACTGAAAATGTAAATAAGAACATAAATGTACAACACATATTATAAAAAAGGAGGAAACTGTCCAAAGGGAAATGGGAAGTGGGGAGGGGAAAGGGAAAGGAAGGAAAGGAAAGGAAAAAATGAGAAAAAGAAGGATGAAGTGAAAACTGAACTTTGTGAATGGAGAGAACTGGGGATTTGGAAAGAGGGGATGGGAATGGGGGAAAAATCAGAAGAAACAAGCTATATCATGTACAGATACAAATTTCTTGTAATGATTTTGACATGCAAACCTAAATTGTACCAATACAGGTTAAAGTTAGAGCTCTCTGAAATTAAAAAAATAAAGGAATATAGTAAAATGTACTTAGTTTGGGAGAAACACTAATTCAGTTATGATTTCACATTAGGTCACCAGTGGGAAAAGCAATTACAGTAGTTCAAAGGTCAAAGAAACAGTGACATGCTGAGGCCTATTAGTTAGCAAAACCAGCTACTGGCCCCCACTCCACCAAAAAGTATCCTGTGACCTGGGTTACATTTGGCGAAATCATAAGTGATGGAACAAAACACAGCGGAGGTCTTTTTATCTAGATCTTTGTATCACAGGAACCAATGATTATCATCTCCATTTTAAAGATGAGCCAGTGGATTGCCAGCAAGAGGAAATGGAATACACGATCCAAGGAAGACGTGGAGGAGAGAGATGAGCGCATCCAGGCCCCTAGTGAAGGCGGCTGCTTGTGTCATCATTTTGCCTTTGAGTCTTAGTTTCCTCATCTCTAATGGGCACTGCACAGACTTAGCACAGTATTTGGAACACACTGAGGAACTGCTGTGGTTTAAGTGATTATTTGTAATGCTGATAACTTACATTTCTAGGGCACTGTATAGTTTGGAACGTGCGTTAATTTGCATCATTTTATTCTGTTGGTGACTCATCAAGTTGGGTAAGCAGTAGGATTCCTTATTCACTTTATCAGACGGGTTGACAGCAACTCTACAGGCTTAAAAGGTCAAAGTTAGATCTCTCTTTACAGCTGGAACCAGGGTTCAAACTCTTGTTTTCAGACTCTCAATACAGGGTTTTTTTTTTTTTCATCATAGGATGAAAAATAATGCAAAGTTGACTCTATTTATCATGCATGTTAATGACAGCAGAACATCTTCAGTGTCGCAGGGTGGTAAAAATAGATGTTTCGCTGTGAGGGCAAGGAGGTTCTCGGCAGTAAACAAACTGAGCTCACCAAAGTGTCCTTTCCTCTGTCTGACTGGGTTGTGATGGCCTTTAGGAAAGCCTTGGCATGGACAGCCTGCTCACTTTTTCCAGCTTTCCTGAGGAGCTGCCTCTTGGTCCCAGTGCCAGACACAGGGTCTGCCTCAGGGGACATGGGGTAGGGCATTTCTTCTGAGGTGCCGGGACCACCAGTCATGAGGACATCTTTGGGGAAGGGCCCAGACTGTGTCTCCCAACAGCAAACTTGCTGGGTTGTGTGGTCTATATTAGGAAAAGCAGCCTGGTAGGCCTAGGGTTTCTGTGCTGTTGATATTTTCTTGAAAATTAGGGGAAGGAGAACAAGAGTGTGAGTGAATCAGGAAGACTAAGGGAGAAATCCTATTGTTATTCATGATGTGTAACTTATAATTCATGGACTTCTCCAAGAGAGGGTCTGAAATTTACCTCACATATATACATGCGTAGTCACCACAAACATAAGTAAGAAATAAGGAAATACACAGAGAAACAGAAGTGGCCCTGGTGACCATTTAACCCTCATTACTACTCTGGGACACAAAAGCATAGTTTTACTAAGATTACCATGACATTTTTTACCTCATTCTTTTGATTATTTTTTCCATTGTTAACTATCTGGCTGTGAAGAAATAGTATATTACAGCCAAAGCTTGGGCAAATAGACTTTGGTCCTCCCGCTGAAGAGAAATGATCAAGCCCTTGTACAGTTTGAACCTTTAGAGACATAGATCTCTTTGAGAATCCTTTAAATCATGTGCCTCCTCTTCAAGGAGAAATGCAAACTCTTACAACTTAACTTGTAGCTTTAGGTGACTAGTATACCCCGAATCTATCCATTGGTTTAAATGAATAACCTCTTCACTAATTATAAATTAATATTATATGGAAAAATTTTCTTTTAGCACCCATTTTTGATGACTATAGTTAAAATGGAGGTAGTGTCAGAAAAATCTGTTTTCTTAATGCAAGACTTCACCTATGACGTTCATATTTTAAATATTTACTCATTGCATATCCATTTCTTGTTCTATCTTAGTCTTTCATTTCTTTTGAATAAAAGCACCACATAGTGTATACTCCATTGCAATTAGTTTCTGATAATACAATAATATAATAGGGATACTTTGCCTTTGTTGTTAAGTCAATCTTAATTATATGTAAAATATAATATATACAGTAATACTTTAATATATACAACAGCTCATATGCCATCAATAAGATCTCATCCTTCAGACTTGTGAATTCTTAGAAAAAATCACTTCCACATGTTTCTAAAACTACTTAACATTTTTTAGTGGTTGGTGGTCCACTGATTTTAAATATCTGACCTGTCAAAATGCCATCTTTAGACTTCAGTGATGCATAGAGCCTTGGAATTAGTCAGGGCTGAATTTATTACAGAACAAAGAGAGGCGATGATTAACACACCCATCTGAGCAGTAGGAGGGAAAATAATCCTCGAATGGATTAGATGCCATGATCCTAAAACCACATTCTCTGAGTGTTGGGTCCTTGCCCAGAAATGAGGAGAAGCCAAACACTGATGCCTTTTCAATGACAGGGTGTCTCTGTGGAACACTAGTCAGGGACACATGGGCAGAAAGTTGGGGGTCAACCTTTCTTTTTCCCATGAACTATTGGGATTGAGATCTAGAGTCTGTGCAGTAACCCTCAAAATTAATGGCATACCCTATTTATGTTATACAGTTATCAATTTGAGTGTCTAGGAGGAAATTAGATGAAAGCATAAATAAATTGGACTTAATTTTTTTCACCACTAAAAAGAATTAGTATAATTTTTCATGACTCTGATAGACTACTTTTAAAACTAGTTTAGGCCAGGTATGGTGGTGCACACCTATAATACCAGCACTTGGGAGGCTGGGGCAAGAGGATCACTATAAGTTCAACCAGCCTAAAACATATAGCAAGACCCTGACAAAAATAAAAAGGGCTAGTTTAGTGAATGCCATGAAGACCAAGTGAATTATTATCACTGTCCCACAAAGTCAAATCACAGGCAAGCCCTCTTTATTCATTCACCAATAGTATCTTGTAAATTGTGACCGCTTCTGGGGTGTATTTCCAGAGAAATTTATCTGTGTATGAATAATCTACAAATAGAACCCTCAACTCATTTTCTGACTAATTTCCCCTTTACTTCTCTTTCTTGCTTTATAAAAAGTATGGATTTAGAAACAATAGCATTTCATGATGAGTGTTAGACATTAAATCTCTTAGAGGTCTCCTCCAGAAGGTTACACACCTGAGAAGCAAACCGACCGTTGAAGGAAAGTCATTTTGACCCCCATCCTCGGGAAGGAGGAGTGCTTGAATCCCAGGCCCAGGTGCTCAGGAAATCTCCCGTCAATCTGAGATGGGCTGGAACATAGTGCCATGTCCGAAGCTTCTAAATACAGTTCAAGCTGGGTCATCATGCCAGATGCTGAATTGGCAACGCTGTGGGAATTGAAGTGGGAACTCTGACAGTGCTTAAATGCCATGGCCCCTGTGCTCAAAGTCTTCCGAGGCTGGGGGCCGGGAGAGGCAGAGCAGAGTCTTACGGGGAGGAGGGAACGAGCGATGTTGGCAAGGAAATCCTGCTGCCTCGGCGATGCTGCGGCTCCTTCCGAGGGCCACAGACATGCAAGAACACACCAACTGTTTTAGAAGTTGTCACTCCTGAATTGCTGACACTCTTGGAGGACACTTTCTTCAGGGGTCATTCTAATGCTTCAAGGTAGGTAGGCCTGGGGAAGAACAGAGGCAGCTCTAGCCAAGAGGTTAGCTGAGAGCAGGTGGAATCAAGTGTCTTGGTGGAGATGACTGGAGAAGTCAGGATGGAGTTAGAATGCACATGTTGATTTGAGATTCCCTAATCAGCTTTCTTTACAGAATCACCTCACCCTCTTTCGCTTGGTGACCACCGAAATCCTTTGATGACTCTTTCCCATCTGGGAATAGTTTTATTTATTTTATTTTTTTGCAGAACCGGGGATTGAACTCATGCCCTTGCGCTTGCCAGGGAATCACTTATTCCACTGAGCCATCTCCCCAGCCCCTGGGAATAGTTTTAGAAAGAAAAAGAAGACAATAAAAACTCAAGAGGTGGGCTTTTCCTGGAAAGTCTGGAGACATGGGATGCAATAGTGGAATGTTAAATTCTGCAATAAACTTAAACTGGCTTAGTGAGCTGTAATTATAAAAGACAAGTCATTAGAATAGCACTAATCCAGGGTAACTTCTCTCACTTTTGACGCAAGTCCTATGCTCCCAAATCCACTACATTCTACTATCCAAGCATTTCATTTTAGGATTTCTGAAGTGGATGTGTGATAGTGGATGAGCTCAAATTTTGGAATGAGAATTATCTGGGTCTTTTTCTTCTGTTTTATAACTTCTACATAGGTGGTACTGAAAAATGTTACCTTGTCTAAGTCTCAATGGTCTCATTTGTAAATAGAGTTTAAAATGTTCCAATTGTGGGTCTTCCTCTTAGCTGCCTCACTGACTTTTAGGTCTTTTCTGTCTCCCTCCTTATCTTGATCCATTGGGGCCAGTGCTGTTAAAATGGCTCTGAAACTAGTCAGGGCTTCTTGAACCAGATTCTGTCTCTTTACTGTCGCTTGAACAGTGTCCCTGAGCTGCTTCTTCAGCTTTGGGTGCTCTATCTGCTCCTTGGTTCACAAGCAGAGTTTGCTTCTTCTCAGGCCCATGTCCTCACTAAAGATACATCTTTTTCTCATTAGTCTGCCCTCTTTTCTTTGTGTCATTTAGACCTGATAATTTTCCTCCTCCAACAGTATGGCAGTCATGATGAACCAGATAATCTTAAATAGACCCTTTCAACATAGTGTTTCTTGTCATTGTTTCTGTTCGCTCTGGCATTTTTTTTTATATCTTTGTTTTACTTTTCCTTTTTTTTAAAAAAATCATTGCTCAGAACATCAATTTTAATACATTCTTTACTCCATGCCTCAAAATATTTTCCTTACCTTGTAATCTTTTCCAAATTTACATTTTACAGTTTCTTTGTTGTGGTTGTGATTTTCTGCATTCAAAAGGATTCAAAACTTTCTTCCTTTCAAAGATAAATAGTGGAGCGGTTGGGAAATGATCAAACCCTATGGCTAGGCCCCTTTCCAAAAGATGAAAGAAACTGAATGTATTTCTGCTTGGTGCCTGGGTCAGTTGCCTGAGTCTTTTTGATTCTAATGATGCCCTGTGCTCTTTTCTTTACCCTGCAGTGTCTCTGAAAACTGCACAACACTGCAAATTTCAAGGCCCCTCCGGATGTGCAGGTATCTTCCAGATATAGCAGCAGTCTTGTCTTGGGGGAGGTGGGTGTCTCCGCCCTCTTTTCCCTTCTCAGCATCACGACCTCTAACATTTGTAGGAGGACTTGACTTTAAATTAGTTTTTTTTTTTTCCTCATGACCATGCACACTTTCTCTTCTAAGGTTTGTATAGAGAAGAGTTAGCATCTGAGAGTTTTCTAGAAGCTTGACCGTAATTGCCACTCACATAAATCACTGAATTCACTGACGTCATCTAAAGCCTCGGACAACTTTCAGGTCAGATCTTGTGAAAGGGTTTAGCACAACTTAAAGTCATGGAAGGAAGAGCCAGTAGGATTCCAAAAGTTAAGGTTATGGCAACCCGGAGATTTAATAGAGATCTTACTGAACATGGTGTGCAATTAAGAAACCTCATTACTAGAGATATATTTGTCTGCTGGAAGAAGATCAGAAGACTGGCACTCAGGATTCTTCATCTGGCACCAGACTACCCTCCCAGATCTTTTCTGCTTGTGTTTCTTCTCTTGTTTTGCTAAACTCTCAGCAAGTAATTAATTATTTGAACAAAGTAACATTTTCTTTATTGGATGATAAGTGCCAGACACTGTTTCAGGTACCGAGGGTATAAGTGGAATGCCACTGAGGTGAGTTGGCATAGGTTGCTGTTTTCTAAAGATTTCTGCTGGATTTTATGGCCTGCCTGTGTCACAACAGAATTGTCCTTCTCCTTTTCCATTTCTACCTTTGGATTTTTTTTTTTTTTTAATTTTTAGGGAAGGGTCTACAGTGTGTTCAGGGTCTCACTAATATATCGACTCATAGTGATCCTCCTGTTTACAGCCTCCCAAGAGCTGGGATTACAAGCATGCGACACCATGTCCAGTCCCTACTTTTGGATCTTATAGACATCTCTTACTTAGTCCCAGAAAGACCTAAACAAGAAGTTTTTCTCGCCTCTAAATTCTATGACATTTTGTTGCTATGTCTTTTGCATTGCAGTACATGAATGTTCTGTTTATATGTCCCGATGTTTTTCTATTGATATTTATGCTAATTTATATGCACATGCATCTTGCTAGCACTTCATAAAAGTTTTGTGAACTAAATACTAATGACATTATCATTTTACAAGTATTAAAAACTTAAGGAGGTTGGGCTGGAGAGATGGCTCAGTGGTCTAAAGCACCTACTTGAAACAAGCTTGGCAAAGCACAAGGACCGCGGTTCAATCCTCCAGCACCACATGCCAGCCAGCCCCGCCCCCTGGTGGGCTGAGCTGGCCACACACACACACACACAATAAATAAATGTAATAAATAAAAATAAATAAATATAAAATACCTTTATAAAAAAAAAAACTTAAAGAGGTTACATGACTTGCTCAAGGTTAGACTCTTGAGAGAGAAAAAGCTATGTCTAAAGCTTTGCTTTTGGATCCCAAGCTCTAGTGTGCTAGATGGCATGGGTTTAGACTTTTAGAACAGTCTGTCCTGTTTACCTGAAATATAGTGTAAACTGCTAGCGATAGAGAGCATGTCCTATTCAATTTGGGACCCCACATAGAACTGACATGTTGCCAGGCCAATGGTAGATGATAATTATTTTCTGAGCAAATAAATGATTGAATGGGTAAATTCAGAAGATTGCTGCAGAAGCGACTCTACAATTGTTAGACATGTTCACTAGGCAATATGCTTGATGGATAGATTTTGATCTTGGTGTAGCTGAAAGGCTCCTGAGTATCGCTTGAAGGGCATATATTCCTGGCTGTAATCACTTGTCTGTTTGAAGTTATCACCTCCAAGGACACTTTCTCCACAAGTCATAGTTAAATCACCCTTGTTATTTAGAAATTGGATTTGTTGTTCTTCTCCTTTGGTGGTTGAGCGTGTATTTTTTACTTATTAGTGATCAGTGGGGCATCTAACAAGGTATAAGCGTGGTGCTTCGACAGCATTTGGATGAAGGCTTACTCTTCACAGAAATTAAGAGACCATGATGGCAGACACATGGTGCTGCCATGGCAGCAGCTGGTATTGGGGGTGGTATGGGGAGGCTGGAAGCTGTGGCTACAAAGAGCAAGTAAGCACTGGCTTTGGGGTGACCTAATGTGTCACTTCACCCAGGAAAAATGCCAGGAGCTTGAGGGAGGGTTGTTCTGTGTTGACAGCTGCTGGCCTAAATTGACTGGTAAAATTCTAAGACCACCTAGTTGATCAAAATCAACATTTGATGAACCTCTCGTGGAAGAGGTATTTAGGTTGCATATTGACATGTGGCTGGTGGCCAAAATTTTCATTATTCTATTTATATATTATGTGTGCATTCACCAGGAATATTTACTGAACCAAAAATCAGTCTCACAAATTTTGCTTTTATGGGGAAAATAATATATTTGAAATTAAGAGAGTTTAAGAAAATCCAGTGTAATACAAACAAACAAAAAACTAAAGAAAATCCAGGGTCTCTCTCTCTCTCTCTCTCTCTCTCTCTCTCTCTCTCTCTCTCTCTCTCTCTCTCAATTTTCTTGACATTGGTGTATAGTTTTATACATTAATTTGAAATTTTTGTGTTCATAATGTGCTTTCACATACATTATGATCCTGTGAGTTCTCTTTAAGGACAGATACTCATTTAGGACCATCCAAAATTTTGGGACCCTGATCTCTGACCTGAACAAAGTCTAAGTAAAACAAATTTTGCACAAATAGGAAAGATTTCAGCTCTCTTTTTCTGTCTTTCTATATAGCATTTAAAGATTTTTCAAAGCCCAAACATCTTCCGTCTAATGTTATGTCGCTTATGGGTGTAGGTTAAAGCAAAAGGGTGATTTGACTGATACTGATCTTTAGTGACTGTCACCTTTGGATCTTTTACCCAGGTAGGACTGGGAATAGAAATAAAATACAGTGGTAGAGGCCTTTTATGCTCATACCGGGTTAATTAATAATGTTAGTTTGGTGAGGAGATAGATCTAAAATATTCCCAAAAACAACTATGTGAGTAGTAAGAGAGGAAAATTCCCATCTGACCTTCATTTGGGTTTTCTCTTCTCCCAAAGAACTGATGATACGTTGGCTTTCTTGGAGCTGTCTCCCTACTGAGCAGCCTGGAAAAAGCAACAGCTCTGCAGTTGTGTCTCTGAACGTGGGCAACTGTACAGAGTGGAAAGAACAGCAAGCTTATTGCCAGGCTAACTCACACCTTACACCAGCACCTCCTGGTCACACAGTGTGATTAAAGTCTTCATTCAGGCAAGCTTTGGTCTCCTTGCTGTAAAATGGTAGCAGTGATGCCCACTTCGTAAGGTTTCTGGCAAAATTACATGTGATAACAGATAAAATATCTGGTGCCTGCTATAACCTTTCCTCTTTGATTTTCCTTTTCTTTTGGCTTTACCTTCAAAGCAGGCTAGAAGGGAAGAGGTTGAGCATTTAGTGGCCTTGAAGCTCTGCCTGCTCAACAAGAAAGAGATGAAATGTTATTGCTGTGACTTCTTTACAAAGCCTTTTTAAAAGGCTCAGATCTCAGGGATGACTTGGAGTCTTGCCATCATTCTATGTGGCACTGAGAGGTGCTGACTGTGAGGTAGAGAATGCTTTGGGCAGTTAAAATGGTATGAGCTCTTAGCCCTCTTAATTGGCTTATTGGCACGGGTGTTGTGGGCTTCAGGTTACCTCCCTCTTTCTCCTAAAGAGAACTTGGAGGGCATGGAGAGCTCAAGGACTCCATTGCCTTATGGAAGTCATCTAACAGCCTCATTTTAGTGTTTGGTATCATCATAATTTTAGTTTAATCCAACTTGCATTATAGTTCATTCCCTTGAAGGTCTGGACTGAGTATCAAATTAGGGCTTAGGCCGTACTCAGGTCAGTGCCAAATGCTCTGCATCTGCCATATTTAGAATTACTCTATGAAAAGTTGCATCATCAGCTTTCTCTAGGCTATCTGATAAAGTCTGGCTTCCCAGAACTAATTTCTATTGCAGAGTTGTTTTAGCTGATTTTCTATTGCTATGGTGGCTTAGCACCTGAGGAAATTTATCTTGAAAGAAAGGACGTTTTTGGGGGCAGTGGGAGGCTTATGGTTTAAGTGATTCCAGTCCGTGGCCTTGGCCCTGTTGCTCCTGAGCCATCAGTGAGAAAGAATATCCTGGTGCAAGTCCATGTGAAGGAAGTGCTTACCTCAGGGTGCCTGTGATGCAAAGAGAGGGAGAGGGAAGGCGACTGCAGGGCCCCTCTGTCCCCTTCAAAAGCACTGTCTCAGGGACCTTGCTTCCTTTAAATAGGCCCTTTGCACATTTGGGAAGCTTCTACCACTTCCTAGTAGTGCCACAGGCTAACAACCAAGCCCTCAACACTTGAGCTTTTGGGAAGCATTTAAGTTCTAAACCATAGTGGAGGTCCTCTGGAAATAAGAGCTGACCTGAATCTGATACAGAGAGTACTGACAGGATCATATGATTTTGATGTTGGCCCTGAGATGAATGGGAGGTTTCACAGGACCATATAATTCTTGGTAAAAACTTGAAGACTGGGGAGCTAGATCAGAGTGGCTGTCTGTCTGTCTGTGACTCTTCTCTTGTTGCTGGGACAAATGCCTGACACCCAAAATGAAGGAAGGAAAAGTTTATTTAGCTCACAGTTAATGGAGGTTTCAGTCCATACTCAGCTGTTTCTAAGGCAGAGTGGCACATGCAGAGGGTAGCAGTTCATGGCTGTGGAAAGCAGCAAAACAGCAAGAGAAAAAGGGAGGAGTAATAGCAACAAAGGCTACAGTGAGCGGGTCTGTCTCCCTTAAATTGCATTTAGGCTATCCGCCCAGGCTGGGTGTAGCACTCACACCCATAATCCCAGCAGCACTCACACCCATAATCCCAGCAGCACTCACACCCATAATCCCAGCAGCACTCAGACTCATCATCCCAGCCTTGGATCATGAATTAATCACAAACTGTAGAACTGCACCTCAATGACTGCATGAGGATTTGGGGAGACAAATACACAGAAACTGTAACCCTGTCTACCAATATCAGAGAGGAAGAGCCACTAAATGTAGTCATGCATCAGTCTTTGGCAGAAAAAGATTTAGGTAAAGTGTTTGATTGACATATGTGGTGCATCGTTCTCCTTTAATGGGCCCAGCATTGTACTCCTTGAGGGAAAGTATGACAACTGGTGTCTACTTCTATGAAAGTACCATTCTACATCTGTAGTTGTCACCTACTGCCCATCTTCCACACTGCAACCAACCTGCCACATACCAAACACTCAGAAGATGTGGCAAAGCATTAAACTTGGCTTATGGAATTCATAGTCTAACAAGGAGTCAGAGCCATCATCACCTTCATTTAAAATAGAATTGCAATATGTAGAAAATGAAGACGAAACTCTGTATTCTGCTACTCATCATCCTCCAAACTCCATGTTCCCTAGCACTGCTTGTTTCCTGGTAGCCCAAGAGTCCACAGGAATGACTAGCACATAGCACATCTTTGGCAGATAGTCACTTAATAGGGTTGAACCTAATTTTCTGCCTTCATCTCTTTCTTCCTTTACATACTCTAATAAAACAATAGTGGTGAACGCTTTGGAGATTTCAGTGATGACAAAGAGCCTGGTGGGGTACATGTGCCACAGGTTTGCCTCTGCTCAAAACTTAGGCAATCCCAGTGTGCTTAACATTCAATAAAAATTCCCAGTTCTTTGTTTATGCCATTTCCACTACCTAAAACTTTTTCACCATAGTTTCTTTGGTAGGTATTGAACTTATTCTTCAAGTTTGTATCCAAGTAACACTTCCTGAAGCCTTTTCCCTTTTTAAAAATCAATTGCTTTATCTTTAAATTCCTTAAAATTTTGTTCCTACCTCTGTATAGCACCTAGCACAATCTTTTGAGTTTTAGTGTTGTTCCTGCTCAGTTTTTATCCATAGGTCCATTAGAAAATGTAACTAAATGTACCCTCATATGCCTGAAGTCCACAGGCAGTAGAACTGCTATAAAGTAAACTTATCTTAAGAAATATATGACATGGAGATAATCATGCAGGTTTTTTATACTATATAATGATATATATGTCTTAGCTTTACAGATAGTAAAATTTCAAAGTTCATTAACTCTTTGACACAGTTCTTTTGAGCTCACATTTACCTCACTATCCAGGATGAGTAGCAGTCACTATCAACACAATTGTTAGATTGTTTTATTGTAAAAATATAAATACAATTTAAAAAGATAAAATTTAAAACATAAAAATAAAATTTTAAGACTTAAAATGTAATTTTGAAATATATAAATATAATTTATTTATTTATTTAATTTTTATTTATTTATTTTGTATTATAGGGAAAGGTCTACAGGGTGTTCAGGGTCTCACTACTAGATCGGATTCATAGTTATATGCCTGTTTACAGCCCCCCAAGAGCTAGGATTATAGGCATGTACCACCATGCCCAGTCTCATTGAAATCTTCAAAGTGTTCACCACTATTGTTTTATTAGAGTATGTACAGGAAGTAAGAGATGAAGGCAGAAAGTTAAGTTTAACTCAACTAAGTGACTATTTGTCAGTCTTAATTGTAGTCTCAGTGCGCCCCGGGGGTGGGACCAACACAGTAGGCCTGGGGATCGAACCCCCGCCCCTGCGCCTGCTTGCAAGTACTTTGATCTGCTGAGCTATTTGGCTGGCCCTATAAATATAATTTTTTAAAGGGATAATATCTTAGATCTTTAGACCATGATAGTAAGTGTCAGGAAACTAGGTTCAAAGAATCAAAGAGACCTGAACAGATCCAGTGCTGGTGTGTAGCAGAGCTGTAAGTGTAACTGAGCTTTGTTCACTATAATAAATTCCTCAAAATTATCTATTAAGTATGGATGCAGATCGGCTCCCTGACTGTGAAAAAGTTATTTTATTTTTTTATTTTATAATTTTATTTATTTATTTGCATTTTAAAATATTTTTTTCCATAATTTTATTGATAAACAGATAGCAGTATTTTTTTTATTTTAAAAAGACAACAAAATCCCAATAAAAATCATACAGATTTTCAAAATAAGATGATAGGAAATTAACAATGGTTATTATATTGCATAGTGTTATCATCAATGGAGATGCTGAGATTACCAGATGCAAGCATAGAAAGTCAGTCAAACAATATAAGCACTAACTTTTCCTTTCAATGAACTAAGAGAAATTAGCAGTACAATTATCTTAGCTATTATATATATATATATATATATATATATATATATATATATTTATAATATCTAATTGTGACAGGCCCATTAAAATCAAAGCATGAGGAATTTAGGTATTTTCCTTTTATGGTAACCACATCAACTTGTTGTGCTTGGTTTCCCATTATAAGACCTGCTGGTCTCTAAACTGCACTACTAATCCACCCATGAAACATTAGAGTTAAAAGAGGCTTTATAGCATCTCTAATTAAATGTACATATTCTATGCTGTAAAGATTATAGAAATTGGGGACCTGAATAATTATGTGATCTGTGACTTGGCCAACATTGAATATGTTTAAGCCATGACAGTTTTGGGGATAGTTACACAGTTAGGAAGTGTTACAGAATTGCCAGCTCTTTGAATAGGATCATTTTGGGGAGAGCTGATCATCAGATCAACAGGCAAGAGACCTATGTTTTAAGCTGTTTTAAATTTCTTTTGCTTTCAATTTTCTCATCCACAAAATGGACGTAAAATATATGTTCCTGTCGCATCCATCAGAAGGCTATATTAGATGTGTAAATATAAATTAAGAAAATTGTATTGTGGGGCCGGGGAGATGGCTCAGTGGAATAAGTGCTTCCCTGGCAAGCGCAAGGGCCTGAGTTCAATCCCTGGTTCCACCAAAAAAAAAAAAAAAAAAAAAGAAACATTATTATTAACCACTAAGAAGAATATATGCAGCGTATTATTTGTTGAAACTGTACTTTCGATTTGATTTGAAACTGTCTCATTGCTATATGTTTA
>NW_004524833.1:292844-312967 GCF_000260255.1 Octodon degus | reverse complement strand
ATTATTTGTTGAAACTGTACTTTCGATTTGATTTGAAACTGTCTCATTGCTATATGTTTATCAATAAAACTTTGAAAAGAAAAAAAAAAGAAAATTGTATTGCTATTATTCATCAATAAAATGAACTCACAGAACTTTGTATAGAAACTTAATTTTACAGTTTTTGTTTAGTAAAGCAAAATAGATTGAAGTTAGAAAGTAATTGACACTGCAGACCCAAAACAAGAATCTTTCATAAAGTTTTCTTTTTGTATGGAAAATACATTTTTTTTATCTTACAAATCACATAACATAACTTATTCATTGTTTGTTTATAATTTTTTTTCTTTAGCTTTCTTTGTTCAGTGTAACTTTATGTTTACTGTTTGCTGAATTGTCCCTTGTTGAAATATTGTTCATAAGAAGCATCTGAAAACCAAGGGATCTTTTTGTGTCACTGAAATGAGTTCATACTGGCCGTTTTCAGAAGAGAGAAAGTGGAAAATTGCCAAAAATAAATTAACATGAAAGCAAAGCTATGTTTTATTTTATCTTTGGGTGACTGATGATATTTTGGATAGGTGATCTGATTCCATTAAAATGACCAACTATATATATTTCATATATTCACTTAAATAACTTGATTGTGCATTGTGATTAATAGTTAAATTTATTACATGGTCAACCTAAATATTTCATGTAACTATGATGCAGAAACATATTTTATAGAGGATGAAGCATTATTTGTACCTTGACTTTGAGTGTTGACTCTGAGTGACCACTGTAAGGTACTATTATAAAGTTAATATTGTAGAGTAGCATATCTCACAGGTAAGCTTAACTTCTCCAGAAGTTCTTTATTAAAAAGAATGTATTAAATATGACATTGATTTCATTTATAGTTATAATATTTAAGACTCAATTGAGAATGCAAATTGTAAGATATATTCAAGATATTGCAAGTTCTTGTAGTCTGTAATAAAAGTCAGAGAGACACATTTTATGAGAGAGTAAGAATCGAGCAGTTCAGAGTATTTCTGGGAAAACACAGCAGTCTGAAAATCTCTCCCAGGAAAATCCTGCCTATGCTTCCAGAGTCTTTCCCACTTACTTTCTAGTAACCAGTGGTTCCCCGGGACTACTCTGACCTTCCTGAATCCCTCTCTTTTCTAGATTTCTGTAAGGTATGAGACATGCCTGTAGTCATTATTTGCTTTAGTCTCATATTATTGATGAATTCTTCCAGTCTACTTGTACTGTAAATACCCTGAAAAGGGCTCCTGTGTGTACTTGGTATTTCCCACAATCTAGCACAGTGCTGGGCACAGACTATGCACTCATTTGGCATATTATCGGTATTAACTGGAAATCTTCTCAAGGTCTAGGGTTCTGTTTGTAATTCTAAATGAGGTACTATATGGTGACTAATCTAAAGCCATGTGCTCGTAAGTGCTCATTGATTGTTTTGATTGAAATTGAAAATTCCCAGAAAGCACTCATTCAGTTTTTTAAATTCCTATGATAATGTGAATCTGAGTCCTTTTCCCTCATTTAACTTGTCATACCCAGTTTCAATTTTGATGCTTCTAATTAGGTTTTCCTTGGTTATCTCTTGCACTACAGAGGATTCTTATATTCTTCAGGTCTTCAGAAGCAGAAGCAATTCTGAAAATCTTCAGTTTGTTTTTCTTATTGCATGAAGAGGAAGAGAACCCTTGAGATTAAGTAATGTTTCTAAGGTTATCCATGAATTCATTTAATTGTGTGTGTGTGTGTGTGTGTGTGTGTGTGTGTGTGTGTGTATTGAATCCAGGGCCTTCAAATTAAGACTTTTGAAAATATTTTTGGTGACAATGTTTCACCACATCACTAAATTGCCCAGGCTGAGTTCAAACTTTCAGTCCTCTTGCTGCAGCCTCCCAGAGTTCTGGGATTACAGACATGCATCAACCCACCTGGTTACTCTGAGATTTTTGAGTCCCTTTTCATTCCATGTGGTATAGGGTCTCCTTTTTCCTAATTCTCCACCCATAGTCCTCATTTCAACTGTAGCCCTACCTTGGTGACCATTAAATATCTGTGGCTCAGTGGAGAGACCCTTCTTCCCCCCTTCCCTCTTTCTGAACCTATATTGGAGAAAATCATGGATCAAAAACTTGGTCTAGTCTTTATTTAGGGTTGCTGCTTCTAATGATTTTGCAATGGTGGCACATTATCATGATGAGGTTTTGTAACACTTCTCTTTGGTAAGCTAAGGCTATTTTTTCTTAATTTTTATTCATTTTAATGAGAAAAAATAGCAATGAAAGTTTCCAAACAGGTTGGTAGGACAGTTACAATAATTAATGCATTGCATATTGTTGTCTTCATAGTAGCTATTCAGAGGACAAGATGCAGACGTGATATCTACTCTAAACAATATTAGTATAAATCTTTCTTCTCATTTAACTAATAGAAGGTAGCTGAATAGCTACCCTAACTATTTTGTATGTACATATGGATATTTTTTTCACTATAAAATGGTCCTTTATATCCCCCTTTTTAGTTTTGTTTTGTCAGAGATGGGTGTTCAATTATTGTTAGAGAAGCTGTATTTGTAGAAGTCTTTAAAGGATCTTTTCATACTTGAAATCAGTCTAAAGATTGTAGGTACTTAAATTCAGTGAAACAGCCCAGTATAGTCCAATAGTCCATAATAGTAGTGGGTTATCAGCAGAACTGGCAATTGTCAGAAGTTGTTGACTTAAGCCTTTTGTAGCTCAGCATATTAATATGGCATTGATTTTTATACCTTGTGGTTATACTTTTCTGCTGTATGGTTAACACCAAGTTAAAGCATGACCTATATAACTAAAATTGTAACTTTTGTATCTGACAAGGTCAGTCAAATCCCCTCCAGATTTACCCTGAAACCATATAGCACCCTGTAGATCTTTTGTCAGTGTCAGCCATCTGGATGAGTCACGGCCATTGCTTGACCAATTTGCTCTCTACGAAAGCCTGAGAGAATGTTTTCTCTCCAGGTAACTCTCCTTAGGCACACTCTACATCGTTGATCACTTTGCTCTGTGGCCCCATACTCTCCTTGATCAGAAAATTTGGGATACCTCTGAGTTACAAGATGTCACAGAGCACGTTCTCTTATGTCCTGAGCCCTCTCTGACCTTGAAGGGTTAGAGCCAAAATGTTGGCTATTAAGGCTATTTTTTAAGGTTATTTTTAAGTCTTATTTTGAGAAACTTTTCAAAAACATTCATGATATTTATGATAAGTGAGGTGCTATATGTCTTAGGGATTCTGAATTTTTTTTTTTTTTTTTGAGTGTGATGATAAAATGGTTGTGCTACCAAAAGGGACCAGAATCAGGGTAGGATAGGAATTCATCACTCAGGAGTAGATCTTAGATAAGTAGCTTACTAATCCATGCTTTAAGGAGACCAAATATAGCTCTTGGTTAGCTCAAGGAATAATGTTATATGCTTACACATTTACAATGTACTTATACAATATTTTAAAGATGAATATACTGGGTCTTGGGAGATAGCTTAGTAGAATAAGTGCTTGCCCGGTAAGTTCAGGGTCCTGAGTTCAATCCCCAGTACTGAAAAAAGAAAAAGAAGATGAAGATACTGATTAAACTAGTGATTATGGATAAACTAAAGTTGTTGAACTACACACTTCTTCATATTTAGGTGTTTTGTTCAGTTAGACAGCAACCTGGATATGTTCAGAAGTGATGGATAAGGATTGGAGAGGAAGCACTTTGTTCCCTTTGCACATTTGCTCCATGGGGATCCTGACAAAGCTGTGGGATGTTCTGGTTTTTGGCAGAACTAGGGATTGAACTCAGGCCCTTGCACTTGCCAGGCAAATGCTTATCCTACTGAGTTATCTGCCCAGCCCTGTGTAGGATGTTCTTGACAGACATGATTTCTCGATTTGATAGAGAAGCAAGTCGTAGCTAGAATGAAAGAAAGTAAAGGACCTGGGGCTGGCAAGATAGCTCAGGGGAGTAAAGCACCTGCTTAGGCAAGCTTAAGCAAGTGGAGGGACCGTGGTTTGATCCCCAGCATCACATGCCATGCCAGTCCTGTCCACAAGATGGGCTGAGCTCACCAGAGTCTGGGCATAGTAATGCATGCCTATAATCCCAGCACTGGGGAGGCTGAAAGCAGGAGGTTCACCATGAGTTCAAGCTGCATAGTGAGACCCTGTAACAACCAAATACATTAAAAGAAAGAAAGACACCTGCGCTACCATATTGATTTCAGTACTATTTATAATAGCAAAGAAGTGTAAACAACCTAAGTGTCTACCAAATGATGAATGGAGTAAGAGAAATATATATATATATATATATTACACACACACAAGATGCTGTTCAACCATAAAAAGTGCAAAATTCTATTATTTGTGACAATATTGATAGAATGAGAGCTCATTATGTTAAGCAAAATGATCCAGGCAGAGCGAGACAAGTACCATGTGTTCTCACCCTTATGTGGAATCTGAGAGGTGTCGTTTATGCAGAAGTTGAGGGTGAAGTGATTAGCATAAGCAGGAGTGAGTAGGGGAAAGGAAGGAATGGGAAGAAGTTAACCCATGATTATTATATCGCAGTTAGAAGCCAGAAGTTTTGGGTTACTATTTTACAGTATGGTGACTACAAAAGAGGATTTTACACTGTATGCTTCAGAAAACTAGAAGATAGAATTTTCAATGTTTTCACCATAAAGGGATGATAAGTGAGGAGATAGATGTGTTTCACATGATTTAAATATTATGCCATGATACATGTATTTGAAAGATCACACTACCCCAATGATATGTACAGTTTTTATGTAACAGTTAAAAAAGAGGAATTTAATTAAGAAAGAAAATAGAACTGGACATGGTGGCACATGGCTGTGATCCCTGCACCTGCAGGACTGAGGAAAGAGGATCTCTGCAAGCTCCAGGGAAGACAGCTACATAGTGAGTTCAAGACTGGCCTGAATTACAAAATGAGAATGGTCTCAAAAACCAAGGGCAAAAAAGAAACTATACATGGCGACTTGCACCTGTAATTTCTGCACTCTAGTAAGCTGAGGCAGGAAGATGGCAAGATCTAGTGCAGCCCTGGGAAACTTAACAATGTAGTAATTTAGCCCTGTCTTGAAAAAAGGGAGCTGAGTGTGAAGGCTCGAGTTCAATCTCCACTACCTCAATCAATCAATCAACCAACCAATCAACCAGTCAATCAATATTAAAAAGAAAACCCAACACAAAGAAATGATAAATGCTTAAGGAAATGGAAATGCTAATTAAACTGGTAATCGGTCCACAGCACATGGAAATATCAGCACTGTAGTAATAAATTTGTACAGTTGTTAATTAAAAATAGTTTAAAAAGTCATTTGTCAGAGTAATGTGGTATTTTCAGCCTTTATATTAAATACCAGAAAATAATCAGAATCCTGAATGTTAGGGGGTTTACAGAAATAGGTTCTTAATTTGCAATATAATTTGACCTTAGAAGGATATACAATCTAATTTTGATTTGGAAAATCTTAATTCAGTTCTTGACATCAGAATCCCATAATTTAAAAAAGTCTGGGGAATTCTTTTTTGGTAAATCACACTGTAGCCTCTCCATTTCTCCGCTGCCCTGCTCCCACCTCTCAGTGAGCATAGAAGACACAGGGAAGGACCATCTGGCATAGCATGCCAGCTTTATTTGGTTGCGCTGCCTTCCACCCTCCTGTGTGGATCACCCCTCCCTTTACCCATACTTCAGAAACTAATCAAGGTGTCTCCTGTGCTCATTTATTCCCTTTGTTTCAATTGCCTTCTCAAGTAACTTTTTCCATATGCTTATATGCTTGCCTTGTGTCCCCCCCACCCCACATCAAAAATGGACTGATTGGACTGTTAGGAAAAACCATTTACTCAAGTATGTGACAAAGTGCTTCTAGAGATCCCAAACAACTTCAATTGCAGTCTTCAATTGTTATTCTCCCGTAATTTGCTGTTTATTCCTCTCAACCCAGATTGGCCTCATTCCCTTTGACACGGAGACATTAGTATTCTTCATATTGCCTGTTGTGAACCAATTTTCTTCAGCTCTTGCTAAAACTTACTAAAATGCCAGATGTCATGTTGGAAATGTGAAACCTGAAAGAAGGCCATAAATCACAAAAACAAACCAGAAAGGAAATAATAAAATTCCCTGAGTGCGATATTCTGGAGCTTCCCACCTTCAAGCCTCTTTTTTTGTTCACTGTTCTCCCTCGCCGCTCTGCTGTACGCCCCTGTCCTCCATCTTTCATGGCCCGCTGGTTTCTCACCCAAGGATTGTTTATCTTGCAGATTCTGAGCAGAGCACTGGTTCGGACTCTGAGGTGCTTACTGAGCGGACCTCCTGTTCCTTCAGCACGCACAGTGAGCTGGCGGCGGGCACTGCAGGCCCCGTGCCTGCTGCCATGTCGTCCATGGAGGAGATTCAGGTGGAGCTACAGTGTGCTGACCTCTGGAAGAGGTTCCATGACATCGGGACTGAAATGATCATCACCAAGGCAGGCAGGTGAGAAGTTTCTCTGAGGACCAAACTCGAAGAATGTCTGAAAGGAGGAGGCATTAAATTTCCCCTGCATTTTCTGGTGGTAGCTCACTGAGGCCAAAGCAAGTTGCAGTTGACTTTTCTGCATTTGGACATCTCGGTCATGTGGTTCTGTGGTGTTTACTGTGCTTTTGCTATTTCCTTCAAAGTACTCAAATCTAAGTCACTTCTATCCTCACAAATGCTTTCCATCTACAAATGTGTTTTAGGTAGTTTTGGAGGCCTATTGTTATCTCAGTATGTAAAGATTGCAAGTATTTATCCTTCCATCCAATATTTACAAAAATTTCTTCCCAAATAATAGTTTACATCTTCTAAAACATCTAAAGCAACCAGTACTTTCATAAAAACTGGAGGTGGTGTATCTTCTGAGCCCTGCTGGTAACTCCATTATATCTTATTGTTGGTATAACATTATTATAAAACTTTAATGGTAATCTGTAGAATCTACTGTAATACTACTTATCCAGGACAAGAAAAGTTTTAAAAGCACATTTTTTTTTCTTGAAATATGTACTTTCTGTTAAACTGCTCCTTTATTGGCTTCTTTCAGTTCCCCAATGTTAGATACCTGTATTGTGTTGGATACTCACTGTATACTATAGCCTTTAAACTTCATAGAAATCCTGTAAAGTGAGATTTAATTTTCCCATATATGAAGGAAGATGCAAAGGCTGAAAAATATCTATTAACTTCATGAAGTCACAGGAGTAGTAAGAAGAAACTCACGAGTTCTACATAAGTGTGTGTGGCTCAAAAACACTAGTATTCCCCACTTAGAACTCTTCATTATTACTGATGGTATAATTATAAAGAAGTGATTGTAATTATTGACCTATGGATTGAAAATAAAAATCATTTAGACAAAACTAAATTTGGACTAGGTTTTAGTACAAATAAAGCAAATAAGCAAAACAATTATGCTACCTTTATATTTTCAAGAACTGGTGTGCACCACATTGCTAATAAGCTGTTTGCATGAACATGGCTTTTTAAAGTAAAAGAATACCTTGATGGTCTATGTGCATATGAAGAAATATTCATGTATAGTAAGATATCACAAAAATGTGAGATTAAAATGAACCTAAAGGGCCAGGGAGATAGATGGCTCAGTGGAATAAGTGCTTGCCTGGGAAGTGCAAGGTCCTGAGTTTGATTCCTGGTACCACAAAAAAGAATTGTAAATCCCTTTAAAAACATAAAATAAAATGAACCTAAAGTTTTCTGGAACTCTCCTCTCTAATTTTTTCCCCATAATTTTATTGAGAAACAAATAGCAATGAGACAGTTTCAAGCCAAATTGGTAGGACAGTTTCAATAATTAACACCTTGCATACATTCTTCCTAGTGGTTAATTGCTGTAAAAGATGTGGACATGATATCCTATTTATAAACACTATAAGAACAAATCCCTCCAATCATTAGGAGAATGTAACTATATATCTATATATGCTAACCATTTTGAATACGCAGATCCAAAATGGACATTCATCTGTTTCATCTGTATCCCCGTTTTTTGTTTAGTTCCATTATTTGAATATTATAGGTGTGTTAACTCAGCAAAATATTCTAAAACAGTCCAGTAGTCCATGATAGTATTGGGTCTTCTGATTCACTGGCAATGTCAGAAATTGTTGACCTGAGTCCCCTACAGCTCAACATAACAGCATGGCTTTACTTCTTCCTCCTTTCTAACTTATAGCAGTGAAAAAAAATATCAAAGGGTTTCTCTTTCTTTCTTTCTTTCTTTCTTTCTTTCTTTCTTTCTTTCTTTCTTTCTTTTTATTTTTGTATTTTAGGGAAGGGTCTACAGGTTATTCAAGGTCTCACTACTAGATTGGACTCATAGTGATCGCCTGTTTACAGCCTCCAAAGAGCTGGTATTACAGGCACGCGCCACCATGCCCAGTCTCAATTGCTGGCTCAGTGTTCTCTGGGGGTGGGACAAGCATGGCAGGCCTAGGGATTGAACCTCTGGCCCCTGTGTCTCCTTGCAGATGCTTTAATCCACTGAGCTATTTGGTACTGGGGATTGAACTCAGGAACTTGAGCTTGCCAGGCAAGTGCTTATTCTACTGATCTATCTCCCCAGCCTCAAAAGGGTTTCTTAAGTACAAAAAGTTTGAATAAGCAAACTTACTTATTCAATTGAATTACTTTGAGTACCATCTCTTTCTTTTTGTTTGGATTTTAGTGTTCTCTTCTACATTTCATGGTGGCAAGGTGTAGAAGAAAGCAAAGTACTTCAAAGAAAAGGTCTCTTTTTTTTTTGAAAAGAGACAAAACATTATAACTTTTGTCTATGAAATTTTCTAGTTTTATTTTGGATTTTTACCATGGTTTTGGGTCTCTGTGCTCCAGTAATCCTTATTGCTGACAGAACTCACTCATTCCTGCAATTCTGAGTTCAATACATTTAAACATCTACCTGCTAACTCTCTGGTGACTCATTTCTCAATTTCTTCTACATATTTCTTTTTCCAAGTTCACCTTGATCTTGGGAAATTTGTTCTCCAAGTTCACATATTTTCTACACAGACTCACAGTTTATTTTTTGCTTACATTGAAGTCCCTTATTTAGGTTTAGAAGCTACATTGCATTTCTGTATTATATTACCTTAGCTGTTACTGTTGTTGCATTAAAATATTGTTCAGATAATTCTAGGACAGTGTAGAGAAATCCTAAAAGATTACATAGCTGGGCACAGTGATGTGTACCTATAGGTTCAGCTGTTTAGGAGGCTGAAACAGGAGCATCAAAAGTTTGAGCAACTGAGCAACTTAATAAGACTGTCCCAAAATAAGAAATAAATGGAGCTGAAGATGTATTTCAGTGTAAACACCTTGATTCAATTTCTAGTACTGAAAATAGAGGCTTTCTCTTCTATCAACTTTCTTCATTCCTCTTTTTCCCTAGTGGGTTTCATTCTTCTCACTTAAAGGTCCTTTTCACACAATTCCAATTTTCATTTTTTGTTAGTTATGCTGCCTTTGTTTCTCTGCTCTCTCTGACCACTTAGAAGATCTTTGTCACCATCTGCTTATTCACACATCCCAAACTGCAGTTGTGGTGATTTAGGACCACTGCAGTCCTTATAGCCCTTGCATTTTGAATGTACCAGCACAATCTCTGTAGTCAGCACCATGGACAGAGATGCTTATAGGGATTAATGACTTGGAAAACCAAAAGAACTTTTGTAAATTTAGCAATGTAATTAAATTAATTATTTCTTGTACAGAATGGTATGAATTCATTTGATAGCCTGTGATAAAGTATTGGCCCCTCCCAAACAAAAAGAAAAATGATTTCAAAGTTTTTAAGAAAATTCAAACTTAGAATTTTGAAGCTGTGGAACACCATGAAGATTATGTTTTCCTTTTTCTTGATTGATAAGTGACAGCGATAGAGCTAAATGACTTATCCATAGTCACATTTCTCACTAAAGAGATGAGGTATCCTCTTCAAGAAAGTAATATAACTGTCCCAGACAGTTATTTAACTTAAAAACATTAAAGCCCATGTTTTAGAAGTCATCCTGAAAAAAATTCATCTCTTTCAATGTAATGCAGCATCTGGGGGTGGCTGAGAAGAACCACATTTTCTTAACACAAGTAGTATGGGAAAGAAATTCCTTTTTATTGCTGGGAAGATGCTTTTTTTTTTTTTTTTTGAAGATGCTTCTCAATCATTTATACATGCAGAACAATTGGAATTGGCATTAACAAAGTAATTGTTGATCTGAATTTAAATTTATAGACCAAGATTTATAAGTATTGTAAGTTGTAAGTTTTGAAAAGAATGAAAGTGAATCAAAGTGCCTTGCCTTACCTATAGTGAAGGCAGACTTAGTCATTAAAAGTGACCAACCATTACACTTCATTAACTTTCCATAAAACCAAAGCGTAAGACTTTCAAATTAAGCATAAGGGAGGGAGAGAAAAAAAATCTAAAAGGATTTACAGAAGCTTAACAGAAGCTTCTGAAAAGAATAAAATGGAAAAGGAAGAATGTTGTATATTAATTATTATTTGCAATTATTTAAGAATTAGCCATTATCCATATTAAAGGTCTGTGCTAGCTCCTGTTTCTCTCCAAACTAATGATGATATCACTGACCTTGAGCCAGGGGACATTTTCTTCTTGGGTTGCTTTTCCCAGATAAGTAGTGAATGTGTGATTTTCAGAGAAAGCCTCTTGCGCAATCAATGAGTACACATTTGCAAGATGGCTGTCTGAGGTCAGTGTATGGTCTACGGCTGTGAAATGGAGCAGAGCCAATTAGGCCATATGCGGATCAAGCCTCTGACCTTGACCTCATTAGCACTGTGCTCTGCCCAGCTCAACTAACTAGCCCCAGATGGCCAAGCTTAATGCAGTGTTTTGTGTACAAGTACTCTAGAGCTCATTCAGGGCAACCCAAGTTTCTGCGTTGTGCATATTTTAAATGTCTGGCTTGATGCTAAAGAGCTTGATGTTTTTCTTTTTCTTTTTTTTTTTTTTCCTTATGGATAAAGAAGAATGGTGAGCTTTATTCTGGACTTGTTGAAACTCAATACCTCTTTGGGCTGCTCCCTCTCCTCCTCTCTTCAATTATGAGAGAAGTTGTAAAGTGCCACATCCTGACCTCACTTGCTTTGGCAAGTTTAACAAGCATTGTGGTAGAAACAAGGTACTGCCCAGAGGCCACTAGAATTCATTTGGAATTTGCTTCCTATTCCTCAGGGTCCTTCCTCTGACACACACGTTGACAGCCTGAGAATTTGCAGAATTTTTTCTGCAGTCTAATGCACTGAAAAAAAAAAAAAACTTTGGTTGCCCTTTTTAGGGGACTAGTAGCTCCTTTATGTTTTTTCTTATTTTTCTTAATAGATTTTTTTTACAGTGGTCTTTTCAAATAAACTTAATCAGCCAAAATATTTTATAATCACTTACTATGAACTGATAATTTCCCAGGTAATGAGTATAAATTATTGTGTCTACCTTTAAAAAGATTATAGGTAATTTATATATAGACACACTTATTCGCATACCTATATATACTATATATGTTACATTAAAAGTTAAGCTAAAATATAAGGCAGGCTATGATATGAGTCCTTTAAGTGTAGGATCCATTAAATGGCTCAATTTATATTATGAAGAGATGCTATTTCAGCAATAGAAGTCTCCACTACAATTTATATAATTTCTAAAGCATCAGCCCATGTTAAGAATTATAGGACATTGGACTTTAATATATTCTTGGAGGACCTAATAACAAGACACTCTTGTGGATTTTACTCCACTACTTCTCCCCTCTCCTGCCTCATTATTGCCTTATTCCCACAGGAGGATGTTTCCTGCTATGAGAGTAAAAATCACTGGCCTGGATCCACACCAGCAGTACTACATAGCAATGGACATTGTGCCGGTAGACAATAAAAGATACAGGTAAGAATGATTCTGTGAAATGGAATTGTGAGCATCCTTAGTATTTCAAAAGTTTTTTTACTCACTATGGGAAGTGTTTTAATATTGTACCATGCACAGAGAACAAAGAAAGCATGTGCCAATGGATTGTGGCCCAGAACCAAGCAGGATGGAGCAATTAGAGACAGAGATCAGGCTCAGGAACAGTTTGATCTTCAGTCTTCCTCATGCCTCTGGTTAGACTGAGATGCTATAATGCCTTCCAGGGCAGCAACGGTTAAATAGATCTTGAACCTAAAATTAATTAGTCAACATTGTAAGTGATTAGTATATTTAAAACTAAATCAGTTGAGTACGCCCAATCTATATGCCCAACCTGGTGTACAGAGAATTAGGTAAGACTTCTAGAAGAGTATCTCATTTGGGAGAAATATTACCTTAAATTTGGGCGTGATGAAATATTCTTTTTTTCTTTTTCTTTTTTTTTTGTGGAACCAGGGATTGAACTCAGGCCCTTGCACTTGCCAGGGAAGTGCTTATTCTACTGAACCATCTCCCTGGCCTGAAATTTTCTAAATAATTTTATCTCAAAGTCGTTAAAAATCAGGGTAATCTCTAGGTCTCTTGGATGGCTTATATGTGGTTCTTACAAAAATGTTATGATTTATTTGATCACAAAAAATGTTTATTTGCTCTCTTGAGATATCAGCCAAATCAGTTAATAATGCATCATTTTTGAAATGATTAGAATCTGCAAATTTGGCCCTGAATCTATGAATTTGAAGGTGAGAAATAGATAGAGAAGGCTAGGGCTTATATGGTAGTGGGAGAGAGTGGGCTGAGAGAGACATGTTCTGAATTGTAGGGAGTTTCATTTGGACAGAGTGTGTTTGTTTGCTGGGATGCAGGTCCCCTGAGATCCTTCAAAACTTAGCAATGGGAAAGATGGCTCTTTGGAATTGTGGGAAAGTTGGTGATGTCTGAAAACTTGACTTCTGCTACCAGGAACATCTCATGCCTAGTGACTTCGTGGGAAAAAGTGTGGAAGATGGTGCATTTCAAAACTAGACCTAAGAGAAAAAGGGCTAGCTGAGAGCACTTAGTGGTCTTCTGGGAATTGTTGCACTAAGTCAAGGACCTTCCGCTCTCACCAAAATGTCTGCATCCAGACTTGCAGCAGTGAAACGGTTAACAAGCAAGAGGCTTGGAGGGTCTCTGCACATGGCTACATTTTATAGGACAATATGGAAGATGTTTTTAATAAGGAGCAAAATCCTGAACAAGTGGCCAAAAGATTATATGGTTTGCATTTGAAAGGTGAAAGGTTGCAGTAAAATACCCTTGTCTTAGCTACACACGTGGGCTCAGCATGCCTGTGTGCACACAGGGGTGCGCGGCAAAGAGAGGCAGAAGAAAGGAAAAGGACTGTGAAAATGCTTTCCCTGTGAAGGCCGTAGCTTTGATCATTAACACAATGCCTCCCTGTCCTCCCCCTTGGCCCCATTGCCCATTTTCATCTCTATTTCATTTTCCCTCATCATCTGCCATCGCTTTTCTCACTTATGTGCTCCATCTTGGTGGCTTCTTTCCTTACTTCTCCATTCTTATCATCTCTTTGTCTCCACTGGTTTGCTGG
The DNA here is from genome assembly GCF_000260255.1 of Octodon degus. Lineage (NCBI taxonomy): Eukaryota > Metazoa > Chordata > Mammalia > Rodentia > Octodontidae > Octodon > Octodon degus. The sequence continues at coordinate 299,344 of NW_004524833.1, read as the reverse complement.
ATCTTTGCTTTTCTCTCTGCTTTTGTTTTTGAATCCTCTATTCTTATTTTAGGTATGTGTACCACAGCTCCAAGTGGATGGTAGCGGGCAATGCCGATTCCCCTGTGCCTCCGAGGGTCTACATACACCCCGATTCTCTAGCTTCTGGAGATACCTGGATGAGACAGGTGGTCAGTTTTGACAAACTCAAGCTGACCAACAATGAATTGGATGATCAAGGACATGTGAGTTAAAGTCTCATATTCCTCTTTGATCCTCTTCCCCTTTTTACTTTAGAGCTGACTAGCCCTAGGCTTTATTTTTATTTTTTTATTTTTTTTCTTTTCAAAGTTTTATTGATAAACATATAGCAATGAGACAGTTTCAAATCAAATCGAGAGTACAGTTTCAACAAATAATACACTGCATATATTCTTCTTAGTGGTTAATTGCTGTACAAGATGCAGACTTGTGATACTACTTACAAACACCATTAGAAAAAATCATTCTATTCATTAAGAGAATGCAACTATATATCTATCCCAACCACTTTGAATACACACATACAAAATGGACATTCATAGTTATATCCCATTTTTTTAAGTTCCGTTATTGAATATTATAGGTGTGTAAACTCAGCAAAATATTCTAAAAGAGTCCAATAGCCCATAATAGCAATGGGTCTTCTGTTTAACTGGCAGTGTCAGAAATTATTGACCTGAGTCCCCCACAGCTCAACATAACAACATGGCTTTACTTCCTATATTTCGTCTTCATACTTTTCTACTGGATGGTTAAGACCAAGGTAAAGCAGGACCTGTGCAACAAGAGTTGTAGCTTTTTGGTCTGAGAAGGTCAGTGAAATGCCCTTAGGATTTATCCTGAGATCCTGTACCTCAGATTGTAGAACCTTTGTCAGTGTCAGCCATGTGGATGAGTCACGGCCAATGCTTGGCCAGTGTGCTCTCTGTGAAAGCCTGAGAGAGTGTCTTCTCCCCATGTGACTCTCCTTATAGCCCTAGGCTTTTGCAAATAGATAAAATTAAAATTTCTAGGCCACTTTATGTCATTTTAAGTAAATAATCCTAAAAGTTCAATGTAACTTATTACAAGTCTAATGTTGAGCAAACATCTCCTGTGTGTTTATTAAACAAAATATGTTTGCTGCAAGGCCTTGAAGTCCAGTCATAGAGGCAAGAAAGAAACACAAGCAAGAAAAACTAACCAAAGGTGAAAGAAATCCCAATATTCAGTAAAATAACTCACACAACATACACTAAGGGAAATGAAAATGACATTGTGGCTGATTTGTTAAGAAATTTATAAATTCACGAAGATGAAGTCTCATGACTCTTTGGTTATAATTGGAACAACTGATGTTATTTATTCATTTCTGATAATAAAATATGCACTGAATTTTCATTAATGCCAAGCACTAAGAAATGATGAAGAAGCCAAAATCATGGCTTCTATAGTCAAGGAAATGACAGTTTTCATTTTTTAATATTTTAATAGTATTATTGAAAAAGAAGTAGCAATGAGATAGTTTAAAAACAGGTTACTAGCACAGTTATAATCATTAATACACTGCATATTGTTGTCTTTGTAGTAATTATTCCTAGTACAAGATGCAGACGTGATATCTTGTCTAAACACTTTTAGTTCAAAACCTTCTCATTGAACTAAAAGAAAGTAGCTGTATATTTATGCTATTTTGTATATACAGATATATATTTTTTCCACTACAAAATGGTCAATTTATATCCCTTTTTTGTTTACTTTTCTCAGAGATGTGTATTCCATTGCCATTCATATATTGTAGGTGCATGAATTCAGCAGAATAATCCAATATAGTCCAGTAGTCTATAATAGTAGTGTGTTATCCGCAAGCCTGGCAGTGTCAGAAGTTGTTGACTTCAGCCTTTTACAGTTCAGCATATTAACATGGCTTTACTTTTTATACCTTGATTTTATACTTTTCTGCTGGACAGTTAAGACCAGGATAAAGCAAGACCTTTATAACAAAAATTGTAACTTTTGTATCTGACAAGGTCAGTCAAATCCCCTCAGGACTTACCCTGAAACCCTGTACCACACTTTGTAGTTCTTTTGTTAGTGTCAGCCATGTGGATGAGTCACGGCCATTGCTTGACCAATTTTCTCTGTGAAAGCCTGAAAGAATGTTTTCTCTCCATATGACTCTCCTTAGGCACCCTCTACATTGTCAATCACTTTGTTCTGTGGCCCCATAATCTCCTTGATCAGAAAATTTGGGACACCACTGAGTTGCAGGATGTTACAGTATAGGTTCTCCTAGAAACGACAGTTTTCTGATGAAGTGAGAACATATGTATACAACTCACAGTCAGATAATGTAAACAATGTTCTTAAATTAAAAGACAGGTGCAAATAATAGCTCGTAGAATTTAAATACACCATGCTAAAAATTTACATCTGGGAGGGAGTCCTTGTAGAAGTCCTGAGAACTTTCAGGTGGATATATCATCTAATACTAGAAGTCTTTCAATAGTCTTCAAATTAAAACAGATATATTTTACCTACCATTTATAATAGGGATATCCTACTATATATTTCCATGCAATGTCATCCATTGATTTAATTCTTCCTCCAAGGGGCAGATGTACTAACTTGCAGCTTCTTGTACATCCTACCCCCAATCCTGAATATTCCCACAATGCTTCTGTCTTGTGATTTATTTTGCATGAAAACTTGAAAAGATATAGGGACCTTGAAGTCAAGCCTACTACATTTCTTCTTCTCATTTCAGATTATTCTGCACTCTATGCATAAATACCAGCCTCGCGTTCACGTGATCCGCAAGGACTTCAGCAGTGACCTTTCCCCCACCAAGCCTGTCCCTGTGGGGGATGGTGTGAAAACCTTCAACTTTCCTGAGACTGTGTTCACCACAGTTACAGCCTATCAGAACCAGCAGGTAAGAGTCTCCTTTTGAGAATCTTCTGCTACATCTGCTTTATAAGAAGGTTATTCTTGGTTTTCGTAACATAGACACAGTCCTTGTCGATGGCACTGAAATGTCAGAGTGACAGACACTAGTCTTACACTACTCAGGGGCCATTGGAGATGCCAATATGGTAATGCTTTGTGACAGCTGGAAAAGTCTACATTTAGATCAGAGACAAGATCCTTCCTTGATCAAGGGGCCCAAACCTCCTAAGAGTTATTTTCATGTTTCTCTGTACTTGCATCTGTGATCATGATCTCTACCACATACCATCAATTGCTCCCCCTCATTTGGAATTCCTTTGCCAGCACTGATGCTGGATTCATACTTTCCCCTGTTACCTGATGTCATCTGTGTACCCCTCCACCAGGCTGTAATCAAAGTCATTGAGCCCTGAAACTGTTTAAGACTGCCACTTCCATTTAAACTTTCAGACTAGATTTATCTCCATGCGGTCACCAGCCACACCTTAAGATCTGTAAGTTTTTATGTATCTGATATGCTCATTTATTCTACAAATACTTATTGAGAAATAGCCATGTTCCAACATTAGATAAATAGAGCTGATTAAAGAGCAAAGATGATTCTTTTCCTGAACAAAAACTTTTTACTTGAGTGAAAGACGCATAAATATGGAATGATAATGCAGTGGGTTGCTTCAATGGCAAACACGTAAACAGAGTATTTCTTGGTATGGGAAATGAAGATTTTCTGGGAGTGCTGGTACTTTTTCTGATCTCTCTCTCTCTTTCTCTTTCTCTTCTCTCTGTCTCTCTCTGTCTCTGTCTCTCTCTGTCTCTGTCTCTGTCTCTCTCTCTCTCTCTCTCTCTTTCACACACACACACACACACACACACACACACACACACACACGAACTAGCTAGACTAACACAGGAGATACATGGATGGGGAAGAGCAGGAAACCACCTGGAGCTGTTTTTGTCATTCTAAACATTATTTTTCTTTTGTTTTTATTTTTTAAATTTATTTTTTATTAGTACATGTTTGTCATACATATGGGTCACATTCATTATATTTCTACCTGTACAAAGTATATTTGAATTGTATTTTTCCCGCCTCCTCCCCAGCCTGTAGCTTGTCCTCCCTTCTCCACTTCGTTCTTTTATTTGAGGAGGGTAGCTAGATGGATTTACAATGATCTCTTCTTATGGAATTCCCAAAGATTTGCATGTGGAGCCCACAGCCCCATTTTATCATGCAAAACCTAAGGTCTTGCCTTATGTCATGCAAGTGCTCTGTCATTGAGCCACCTTCTTAGCTCCTGAAACTTTTAAATTTAGTACACTTTAACTTGTATTTTATTTTATCTTTTGGCAAATTGTCTAATAAAAAGGATCATGCAGTAAGTTCTTTGAGACAGCTAAGAAATTTTTGTCTTGCTTAAGAATTCACATGCTTTTATTGGGGAGCATTTGGAAGCCCAATAAACTTGTACTACTTTGCATAACACCTTTTCCACTGAACACTCTATTTTGTTCTTAAAGCAATTGAGGAAAATGTGCATTTGCTAATTATTTATTGAGCACTTCATGTGTGTAAAGCAGGTAAAGCCGAGTTATGTAGGCTTTGGTTTAAATGGATAGCAAATTTCTTTTATGGTGTGTGTGTGTGTGTGTTTTAGTGAAGGGTCTACAGGGTATTCAAGGTTTCAGTACTAGATTAGACTCATAGTGATCCACCTGTTTACAGCCTCCAAAGAGCTGGGATTACAGGTGTGTGCCACCACACCCAGTCTCAATTGCCTCTCAGCACACCCCAGGGGCAGGCCGCCAGGCTCAGGATTGAACCCCTGGCCCCTGCATCTGCTTGCAGGTGCTTTAATCCACTGAGCTATTTGGCTGGCCCTATGGCATGTCTAGTTAGCATTCTTTACACGTTCCTTACCTTGAGAAGGATTTGCTATAGGACAAAGCCTAAGTCCAGGAAATATTAAGTGCTATATGATTGTCAGACCTTCTTGACAGCTCTAAAGTGTTACCAACTTGAGATTTTCTTTATGGATGCCACAGTTGATTTAAGGTAGGGAAGGAGGTTTAGTTCGCTTTGAATTCTATTTAAAATCTATTTAACCACCTCAAAATCCTTAGGTGATAAATTGCAGATGCCACTAAGTGGCTATGTGGAAAACTCAGCCATCATTTTTAAATCTCTCATACAACAATATAGATATATATCAACAATATAGAGACAAGGCCTTTGGAACAACTGGAAATGGGATTAACAGTGGCTCAGAAGAGGGTGAGTTAGGGTCAGCTCTTAGAGTAACTGAATGGGCTTTCTCCAAGACTTCCACACCTATCGTTAGTTTCCCATGAAGGCATGATGTGGTTAGGGATATTCCCACTTTAGGACTTAATTATAGAACTAGCTAGGATTTGGAAGCATGGACACAGGATCAGCTCATGGAGGTCAGGTCTAGAGGCTAGGAGAGCTGTTCTGTAGCCCAAACTGAAACTTGGAGGTTACAGCTTTGACATTGGGAAAGGATCAAACAGGGGCAGCCCAAACTCCTTTCCTGTCCTCTACTCTCTCATAGCGGTGTTCTAGCATCTGAGTATATTCCACTCAGACAAATACTTTGTCTACTTCTGGACTGGGATGAGGGCTAGATGCCATGCTTCAAGTCATGTGATCTGGCAGCAGATAGATCTACCTTGTTGACTTCTGACTTTATCAATGAAAAATTACATGGTTATTAACTTTTTTCAAATTACGATATTTGGTTTTAGAGTGTGTCTGCCTCACCTAGTTATGAGAACCAGACAAGGAAACATGCATGAATTCATAGACACAAATTGATATCCACTTAACAGTAGGCCCCGTAGCTGTGCCTACAGAGGAATAGAGGAGAACAATCTACGGAGAGAAGATCAAAGGACAAATTGTTCATTAAAAAAAAATTGAGTTTTCACATGCCAAGAACATGCTCTTAACCACTGAACTATGCAGGAAAAAAGGGAAAAATGTTCGTGTGTATATGAATATAGCTTGGATAATGGTACTGCTGATTTCTGCTCATCTATTGGAAAGACCAGTTAATTCTTAAATTTTATTTATCTAATTTTCTTCTGTTTAATTTCTTATAACTTAAAAAAAAATTGTTTACTAGTTTGCCAGTTAGTGTCTGCCTGGCTAAACAACTAATTTGAAGATAACTTTATGCAATGGAGCAACAACTGTCAAATTCCTATTACTTTTTTTAATGAAATTTTTTATTGTTTCTAATGTTTTTCTTTTTTTCTTTTTCTTTTTTGTATTTTTAGGGAAGGGTCTACAGCATGTTCAGGGTCTCACTATTAGATTGGACTCATAGTGATCTGCCTATTTATAGCCTCCCACGAGCTAGGATTACAGGCGTGTGCCACTATGCCCCGTCTCAGCATACCCCATGGGCAGGGTCAGCATGGCAGGCCTGGGGATTGGAGATCGAACCTTGTGCCCCTATGCCTGCCTGAAGGCACTTCAATTTGCTGAGCTACTTGGCCAGCCCTGGTTTTTTTTTTTTTTTTTTTTT
>NW_004524833.1:286747-292744 GCF_000260255.1 Octodon degus | reverse complement strand
CTGTGTAGCCCTGGCCGACCTTGGATTTGCCATTATTATCCTGCCTTAGCTTCTCTAGAGCCCAAATATACCCATTTTGTTTTTTTTTTTAAATTTGTACTCTTTAAAAAATAAGTAAGAGAGAGCCAGGGAGATAGCTCAGTAGAATAAATCCTTGCCTGGCAAGTGCAAGGGCCTGAGTTCAATCCCCGGTTCTGAAAAAAAAAAGTAAAAAATAAGTAAGAAGAAAAATCAATTGTTGGGAATTGGAAGAGCTATGCTGACCATTAAATGGTCAGTAATCAATAATTTTCTACTCTCGTACCTCTATTCTCATGTCATGATGATGAATTTATGATGGGCTGATGTTCAAAACAGAAGAGTCATACTCAGTTCACCCATTTCATATGGAGACAACAGCATTTGTCTGTTTATTAAGCCACAAATCCTTGGGTAAGGATTGTTAGAATTCCCCTTGCTACGCAGAGGCAATGGAATATAACAGGTGCCTCCTACTAAAAAAAATCAGCTCAGGTCCTTCCCCCAGGTATCTTGAAAGTTGCATCCTATAGGTTAAAGCTGTTATATAATAGCACTTCTCAGACTTGCCCTGAAGATGCCAGAGAGCAGAAAGTGTTCTTTTGAGATCTAACTCACCTGTTACTGTTTTAATTCCCCTTCACAGTGGAGAAGGAGAACAGTTAATACTTTGTGGTAAAATTCTTTATGTCTTTCTTTCTAAAGAAATAGATTTATTTTTATTTGATTCTTTTGCGGTATCAGGGATTGAACTCAGGACCCCATGCTTGCCAGGCAGGCACTTATTCTACTGAGCTATCTCCCCAGGCCCTAAGGAAATAGATTTATGTGAGACTAAAGAAGGCAAATGTTGGTGCTAGGGGCTCAAAGTTCTCAGAAACTTGTTCGGAGGAACTTGGCAAAGGAGAGGGAAGGGAACTGAAATGAAATGTTTCCCACTTTTCTTAAGGAAAAGCAGTGTCTTTTCTCACAGGCCACAAGGAAGTAGACAGTTGGAGACCTAAGTTCGAGTCCTCAATTTTCCACTAGATATTTATGTCACTCTGAAAAAAACTTATCATTTCTTTCCAGACTTCAATTTCTGTTTCTACAAAGTAAGAAGTTAATTTATACTTTCCAATATTGTTGATAGCTCTGAAATTCTAATACATTTCTCTTTTATTCTAAATAATTTTAAGTGAGATTTGGTAGCAATTTATTACCATTAAACTAAGGTAATACATGGTTTTCAAGTATTGAAAATTTCTAGGGTGTTCATGTCTGTAAAAGTTTTTTAAAGTTCTGGACCAAATATATTTTTATCAAGTCTGTACTTGAGGGCTGGTGAGATAGCTCAGGGACTGGGGTTTGATTCCCAGCACCACATGCCACGCCAGTCCCACTTTTGGGTGTGCTGAGCCTGCCACTGAGTCTGGATGTGGTGGCACCTGTCTGTAATTCCAGTGCTGGGAAAGCTGAAAACAGGAAGATCACTATAAGTTCAGGCTGCATAGTGAGACCCTGTTCCAAAAACATGAAAAAAAATAATCTCTGCTGATAAAATATTCCCAGATATTATATTCTGTCTTTTTTTGTTGTTGTTGCTCTTCCCAATCCTCCCTGTTGTTAAAACTGTGTCCTGAACATTTCCTTCTCACCTCCCCAGCTAGATAGCTATCTGCACCAGTTCTCCCTCTAGATTGGGCATGTCCAACATGCAGCCTGTGGTTGAATACACCTACCTTGCAAGGGTCACATTTATAAAATAGGCATTGTCACCGGCAGCGTGTAAAACATACACAAATAACAAGCTTGTAGCTGCTTTGCTTTTACTTATAGTTTTATTCCCTAGGAAAGTCCTTCTTCTCCTTTCTTATCTGTCTGGATCACTTCTAGTCTTCAGGTTTGGTGAAAACACTTTCCCCTGAACCTTCTGGTTTTGTTTTTGCAAGCACCTATTCTACTGAGCCATCTCCCTGCCCCTCTCCCCTGAACCTTCTTTACTTTTTCCACTCCACATGAACTCTGCCTCCCCAGAACTACTAGTACACTGTACCTTGCTTAGGAGCTTTGCCAAATTAGAACCTTACTATGTATGTGTCCTGTCTTCCATTCCTTATATGTGCTTCTTTTTTTTTTTTTTTCTTGTATTTAGTACAGGATCCACAGGGTCTCACTACATAGATTGGACTAGTAGTGAGCCTCTTGTTTTCAGCCTCCCAAGCTGTGGGATTACAGGCATGTGTGCCACTACACCCAGTCTCAGTGGCTGTCTCAGTCCTCCCCGGGGGGTGGGGCTGGCATAGCATGTGGGACTGGGGATCAAACTCTGGCCGCTGCACTCTGCCTAAGCAAAGCTTTAATCCACTGAGTTATCTGACCTGCCCTTATTTTGTGCTTTTTGATATAGAGAAAATACTAATTGAGAGTCTAGAGATCAGTTTTAGACCCAACTCTTCAAATGATAGATTGTACTGCCTTTAAGAAGTCATTTTACATATTAATCTCAATTGTAAATTGATAGTTTGGCCAGCATCAGTGTCAATCTGTGGGGAAGATTTTTACTGCCTCCCAAAAGAAGAAAATTAATGGTAATATCTTATAGATGTAACTATCCAATTTAATTGCTATTTTGACCCCAACCTTCAAGGTCAGTGAGGACTCAGGACATAGGAGAACCTGTACTGTAACATCCTGTAAGTCAGTTGTGTCCCAAATTTTTCTGATCAAAGAGATTATGGGGCCACAGAAGAAAGAGATCTACAATGTAGAGTGTGCCTAAGGAGAGTCACATGGAGAGAAAACATTCTCTCAGGCTTTCACAGAGAGCAAATTGGTCAAACAATGGCCATGACTCATCCACATGGCTGACACTGACAAAAGATCTACAAACCATGGTACAGGGTTTCAGGGTAAATCCTGAGGGGACCTGACTGACCCTTTCAGATAAAAAAAGTTACATTTCTTGTTATGTAGGTCTTGCTTTATCTTGGTCTTAAACATACAGCAGAAAAGTATAAAATTGAAGTATAAAAATAAAGCCATATTAATGTGCTGAGCTATAAAAGGCTCAAGTCAACAACTTCTGACACTGCCAGTCTTGTGGATAAACCTCTATCATTATAGACTACCGCACTATACTGGATTAATCTGCTGAATTCTTGCACCTGCAATACATGAATGTTAATAGAATATACATCTCTGACAAAAGTAAACAAAAAGAGGATATATATATATATATATATATATATATATATATATATCCCATTTTGTATTGGATATACATTATTCTGTACTATTTCAGTTTCTTAATATAAAGTATCACTTTATGAGTCATGAAGGCAGGAGAGTAGAAAAGTGCTCTGTTTTCAAAAAATTGAGGCATACACGTCCATCCCTCAAATTCTGTCGAAGAATTGCAGTTGGCGCACAGAATTTGGAAGTCTGGAAGCACGTGTGTTAGCCATATTTCTGTCATTATGATAAACTTCCTGACACGAATAACTAAAGAGGACCAAAGGTGTGTTTTGGCTTACTGTTTTAGTTCATAGTCACTTGGTTCTGCAGTCTCCTGGCATGTGGTGTGGGAGAGTGTAAAATCCCACCATATGGTAGAGAAGAGCTGCTCACATCATGGTGGCCAGGAAGGAGAGACCGAGAGCCAGAAGGCTGGGTCAGGTGAAATATACACCTTGCAGGGGTGTGCCCCCAATAATCTACTTTCTTAAAGTGGGCCCTTCCTCCTAAAGTCTTTTACCAACCCCCAGTGGCAGCACAGTAGGAGGCCATGCCTTTAGCACATTTCAGATCTGAACCATAATGCCATGAGTCAAGATGAAGGATGCTTCTGCCTCTGTAATTGTAAGAGTTCTGTCTTCCCTATACTGGATAGAACTGGATACATGCTTTGCACATGGCTGTGTACATAAATGAATAATGGGCTGACCTATTACTGCTTTCTTTGTATATCTCTAGTTCTGCTTCTTTAAAGATGAAGTATGAAAAGTGTTTTTGTTTTCATGAAGCATTTCACACATTGCCCACCCCCTTTTGATTTGCTTCTGTTACCATTGCTGGTTGGCCTATGGACTCCCAGAGCTGCTGGCATACTGCAGCTATTATTATTATTATTATTATTATTGTTGTTGTTGTTGTTGTTGTTGTTGTTGTTGTTATTTGCTCTTGGAATGCCAAATTGGCAGAACTATGGAAAAGTGAAAGGTGCAGCACGCCCAGAATCTCATCGTGGAGTGTAAGTTAGTAAAGTGGAAATAAAGGTGACTCACTTCTTTATGCTTTTTCTTGGGAGAAGCTGATGCCAATCTGTAGCCATTGAGTTTGCAGAAAATTTCCACTGCAAAATCTTTGTCTTCTTTAATGGAGAAAGACTGCTAAACATTGCTGTTTTGTTCAAACAGGAAACTAGATTTCAAAGAGGCATAGCCCTGTTTTCCCCAGGTAACATGGGATTATTTCTTGATGAAAATTGTTACATGAACCAGATAGGAAATTTGAAACCACAGCCGGGTCTGTGGAAGCAAATCCAATAGAATTTCTGAACTACTCCTCATATCCTACACTGTTGAGCTAATTTTGTTATAACTTTCGAATCAAGTAAATACAGAATTCTATTTTTCATATGTGTTTTTCCCTGATGAGAAATTTGTCAAGAATATAAGAATAATGAAGACAGTGTTGATAAGAGAAGTCCCTTTCAGCCTTCTCTTTTTGGGGCTGTGAAATCAACTTGAGTTACTCCTGTTTCATTTCCCTTGGAACCTCTAGTATTTATGCTTGTGCTGCGCTTCATGATATATACCTTGCTTACTAATGGCCTGTACCAGCCAAAAACATCCATCATGATTAAAATTAATAGAAGCAAGCCAGCAAGCACTCTCATTTGCACCAATCTTCAATAACTCAGACCCAAAAAAAAAATCACTATTAAGGTTATGGGAATAAAATCAGTGTAGAAAAGTGGTTTCACAACTTCTGTCTTTTCTGTATCTTCTCATTGTCACTGGACCAGGTTTGAGCATGACTCCTGCAGAGTAATTTTAGGTGTGCTTTAAGTTACCAGTAGACTTTATCTGACTGGAAGCTCACTTAAGGTTTTTGTCTGCAATATTTAGAGTGAAAGCAAATAGAATTGAGAGTTTTTCCTCTAATGCTTCTAAATCTTTACTTGGTTTTGGTACTGATGATACCTGGTTCCTCCATAGTCATTCAATCTCTAATGAATTTATTGAAAAAAATGTCTATTGAATGACAATTTTATTCCACAATAGGTTCTGCTTAATAATTTGAAATATAAAATAGATATGGTTGCACAAGTTGGTGGGAAAATAGGACAATAAAATAAATATATGATTACCAGTTAAGAGCAAAGATGAAATGAAAGATACTACAATTTGATACTCTATTTGTTGTAAAGAGTAGGAAAGTTGTCTCTTATTTAGAGTGAGACTTGGGAAAAGTTAGCTTCTGAAATATAGTATAGTGGTGGAACAAGTGGGAAGGTCTGCACAGAGGTACAGCTTGACACATCCTTGCACCAAGAGCAGCTGGTTTGGCCGGTGTGTGTGGACCGAGGCAGAGGAGTCTGGTGGGCTTGGAGAATGGAGCAGAGTCAGGGTGTGCAGGCTCTGTGGGAGCTTGCTCGGACATCAGCACAGTGGTGACCACTGATGAGAATGCCATGGTCCAGGCGTGTGTCAACAGAGATGTCCAAGGCAGCTCTGCAGAGCAGAAACTGGATCAGGGAGCAGAAGAAAGGAGGTCAGTTCTCAGGCTACCTAGGATCATTGAGAATAGATGAGAATGAGCTGGTCTAAGGCCAGGAAGGTAGAGCTATTTTGCTCCAGCTGGGAAACATAATTGTTGAGTAAGTTTGAAAATCAACTGCTCAAATATTTTCTTTTCTTTTCTTTTCTTTTCTTTTCTTTTCTTTTCTTTTCTTTTCTTTTCTTTTCTTCTCTTCTCTTCTCTTCTCTTCTCTTT
>NW_004524833.1:266845-286647 GCF_000260255.1 Octodon degus | reverse complement strand
TTTGTGTGTATGTGTGTGTGGCCAGCTCATCCCACCAGGAGGCAGGGCTGGCTGGCATGTGGTGCTGGGGGATTGAACCACGGTCCCTCTGCTTTGTTAAGCTTGTTCTAAGTAGGTGCTTTAGACCACTGAGCCATCTCACCAGCCCTCAAATATTTTCTATGAGCAAAAATAGTCTCATTTTGCCACTTTCTTTCTTTCTTTCTTTCTTTCTTTCTTTCTTTCTTTCTTTCTTTCTTTCTTTTTTTTTTCTTTTTTCTTTTCTTTTCTTTTTTTTTGGTGGAACAAGGGATTGATTGAACTCAGGTCATTGCACTTGCCAGGGAAGAGTTGTTCTACTGGGACATCTCCCTGGCCCTCATTTTACCACTTTCTGAAACAGTTTTGGAAGTCCTCTTTTATGAACGTTTTAAGGAAGTGTGATAAAAAGAAATGGTCAATGTTAGTGCTGAGTAGTGTTCAGTGGAAATTTAGGCCTGTAGGGACATTACATTATGGCCTTGGATTTGGCACTGTGAGGCTTTTGGCCCTCTCCCAAAGTCCAAATGCCATGAAAGGTAAATGTTTTGAATTGGTTTAGGATGTGGAGGGCACCAGGACAGTTCAACAAAAGATAATCATGTAAAAGGACTCCCAGTGGCAAGAATGATTGGATGGGTGTTTAAAAATAGAACAAGTATTACAAGGGGGATAAATGATGTTTCTTTTACTGTAATAAGTTTAAAAATTGGGTAAAATACTCAGTGTAATCTCTCTGTCTCTGTCTCTGTCTCTTTCTCTGTCTGTCTGTGTCTGTGTCTCTGTCTGTCTGTCTGTCTGTCTGTCTGTCTGTCTCTCTCTCTCTCTCTCTCTCTCTCTCTCTGTACACCATGGCTTCTATTTGTATGCTGCATGTACAGGGGTGGAAGTGAGAGAATTCTTTTTCTTCATGTTGCTTGCTTATAGGTCCCTGTGTTTTCTGGTCTTTACTGTGAGACATCTTGTCTTGTCTGTCCTTGGGTTCTTGGTGCTGTTAAAACTTTCCTGGTTAGACACTGCTGAAATTGAACTTTGTTTACTTCCCTCAGTCAGGGCCTGTGTGTCTTTCTTGCTGACAATCTCTTCCTGGGTCTCAGGGGTTTTAGGTCCTCTATTTAGCTCCTGACAAGGAGGTAGCATGTTTGTGTCAGAGTCTGCCACCCACCTGTATCAGGAAAGCCATCTATCCCATCAACTCATAGAGATCACCTTGCTGGTTTTCTCTATGTTTGCCCTCTCTGGTCCCTGGACTTTAGTTTGAATGGGAAAGCCCAGGCCTATGAAGCTTCACTGCTTGCTTCCCCATTTGTTTGCTTTCTCTTTTGCTATATTCCATGAAAGTATGAAAAGGGGAGAACTTTTAGCTTCCTTTCCTACTTCATGAGCATTCTATAATACCGGTAGGGAAGCAAGTCATGTCACCACCTTATAATTCACATCCTTTTCTATACTATAGAAGACACCAGATCTGAGTCAACCAGGCTAGTTGACATAGGGACCACTGAACTTAAAAACATATTGGTTTGTTTTTCCAAGACATTATTTCTAGTTCCCTTTGCCTTTGCATGTACAGCCAAAGTTTACAGCATAAGAATGAACCAGGATGATAATTTGTTTTATATCACTAAAATTGTTCTCTTCAGTCTCCTGAGTAATCTAAATGCCTGAGCAAAGTAGTCAAGGCTTCCATGATACGACCTCTATCCAACCTCTCCAGCTTCCCATTCAATGCTTCCCTTTAGGCCCATGCTCTTGTCAAATCGGACTCCCCAGTGTTTCTGTGTAATTCCTTCCTAGTGGATACTTTGGCTCCAGTGGTGTCTTTCTCTTGAACTGCTTTGCTTGTCTCTCATTCTTTGTCATGCATTTTCATTAAAATGTGATACATTCTTCAAGGCTCACCTACTCTCTGCTGGGAAATCTCAGAGCCCATGAAGTCGGAGTAAGTGCACCTTCCTCTAAGTTCTTAGAGCACTTTGGCTTTATTATAAGCCTTATTGCTTTCTTGCTTTAGAGTGTCATTGTTAATGAACATATCTGATTTTTTTCTTACAGATTATAAGCTTGGGGAAAAAGGATAACACATACACACATACGCAAACACACTCAAAGCCTCACACTGACTGTAGTAGGTAGTTTTCCCTCTGTCTCCTCTGTTGTCTATTATCTCTAGCATAGAAAAGGTACTTGATAAATACAGGCCCTACCCCATTCTTCACAAAACTGTCTAAGTCTTGGAACAGCCAGGGAGATGGCTCAGTGGAATAAGTGCTTCCCAGGCATGCACAAGGGCCTGAGTTCAATCCCCGGTTCCACAAAAAAAAAAAAAAAAAAAAAAAAAAAAAAGTCTTGGAACAAGTGTAAGCATGTTATTTTTCCCAACATTTGAGGGCATTTGTTTTTTTTTATAAAATTTGTTTATTTTTGTTTTAAAGAGATAAAACAGGAAAAACAATAATACAAAATTTCAAAGCAAGATGGTAGGAGTCTAACAATGGTTAGTACGATGCTTATTTTTTATTTCATCAAGGAGAAAGAGGGTGGGGAGATAGCTCAGTAGAATACGTGCTTGCCTGACAAGGGCAGGGTCCTGAGTTCAATCCCTGATACCGGAAAAAAAAAAAAGAAAGAAAGAAAGAAAGAAAGAAAGAAAGAAAGAAAGAAAGAAAGAAAGAAAGAAAGAAAACAGATAAATATAACAATGAAGCCAAGCTTCAAAACAGGTTAGTAGGGCAGTTACTATAGTTGATACATTGTGTATTGCTGTCTTTGTAGTAGTTATATAGAGTGCAAGATATAGGTATAATACATCCATATGATATTAAAAGTTTCTTTTCAGTGAGCTAAGAGAAATTGGCTGTATGATTGTAACTGTCTTGCATATATATATATATTTTTTTCTTTTTCCTTTCTTCTATTTGCCTTTCCTCCATCACAGTTTGTCTTTTCAGCAGCTTTTTCCCTATTCATTATATATATTATACATTTTGTATCTTTAGTTGCTCAGATTATACGATATGGACATGAAAAATTGATCAAATCATATAAACACAAAGTGAACTAGTAGAGATTGGTAGTATGGTTATCTTAATGCATATATAAGCATATAACTATATATATTTACATTTCCTTTTCCCTTCCTTCTTTTCTCCTTCCCCCATCCCAGTTACTCTTTTCTTTTGAACAGATTCTTCCTATTTCCCAATATCTATTGTGCATTTTGTATTTTATTTACTCTTTCAGCTTCTTACACCAGGGAGACAATACGATATTTGCACATAGGAGCTTGTCATTTATGAGTATGGTCTCTAGTTGCAATAAAATTTCAAATCTATTCTTCTTTTTTTGTTTTAGTATCTTTTAATCAGTGCATATCCTTCTTTATATCTGAGTAGCACTCCATTGTGTAAAATGCCATTTTTTAAAAAAATCTAATCCTTCGTTGATGAGCATTTGGGTTGTTTCAAAGATTGAACTATTACAAATTGAGCTGCTATAAACATGAGTACATATATATAGCCTTGGTATGATGTTTTCGATTCTTCTAGGAAGATACTCAGAAGGGGACTGGCTGAGTAGAATGGGACCACTAATCCCAGTTTTTTGGGGAGCCTCCACACTGATTTCTATGGTGATTACACAGTTCTACACTCCCACCAATAGAGGAGAAAGGTTCCTTCTTCCCTGACAGCTCTGCCATAATTTGTTATTGATTTATTTCTTGATGATAGTTATTCTTTCTGGGGTGAGATGGAATCTCAGCATTATTTTAAATTGCATTTCTAGAATGACCAGTGATGTGGAACATTCCTTCGTGTATTGATTTGCTATTTGCATTTCTTCATCTGAGAAGTTTATACTCATCTCAGATGCCATTTTTAGATTGGGTCTTTACATTTGGGGGGTCTGACTTTTTTGATTCTTTATATGTTCTAGATAGGAGTCCTCTGAGGGACTGTTGGCAATTTTTTTTCTTTGCAATCTGTGCATTGTCTTTTCACTCTGTTTGTGGCTTTTTTTTTTCAGGGTGCAACAGCTTTTTAAGAAGAGATTCTTTTTGAGTCTTTGGAGCATTTCCCATGCAATTTGAGTTTTGTTCATGAAGTCTTTGCTTAGGTTTTAAGATTTCTACCTACTTTGTCATAGGCAGTACAATCATATACATGATTCATGTTTCTGTTTTAATATTTAGATCTTTGATCTGTTTTGACTTTAGTTTAGTGCATGGTGATAGACATGGGCATAGTTTTAGTTTTCAGTACATGGAAAGCCAGTTTTTTCCAGCACCATGTGTTAAGGACACTATCTTTTTTCCAGTGAATGTGTTTGGTCCCTCTGTTAAAGATAAGATGGCTGAGTATATTTGTAGTTGTGTCTACATTTTCTAATCTGTTCCACTGATCCTCAGGTCTGTTTTTTGCCAATACCATGCTGATTTTATCACAGTAGCTTCGTACAATAATTTTAAGTCAGGGAGGTTGATGTCTCCTGTCTCCTTTATTGCCCAAAATTGCTCTTGGTATTTTGGGTCTCTTCTAGTTTCAAATGAATTTTAGGAATGCTTTCTCTAGTTTTGTGAGGCATGCCAAAGGCATATTGATTGGGGTACTTTTAACAAATTTTGTTAAATTTGTACAAAAATTTTGGAAGCATGGCCATTTTTGTTATGTTGGTTCCTCCTGGGATTTTCTATTAAATTTCCATGTAGACCCCTTGGCCTGGGCTGTGAGAATTAGGTTTTCACCCATTTATCTCAGGCACATGAACTTGAATGTCATTACATCTGCAGGGTACTGTGAAGGCCCCCAAAACAAGGCAGCACAATCATATACGAGAAACCTCTATCATAAATGAGTTGGACAGGATAAGCCAACTTGAAAGAGAAAATAAAATATTATAACCCCAACTTGAAAAGAAAATATGGTGTGTGGTTTATGGCTGTGGATTATGGAGGAAGAAAGAACTGATTTTAAGTCACACACAGAAAAGCAGTGACACTCTTTAAATTCAATACAGTATTCACATGGCAGACACTGGACTTCAGAAAGCCAAACCTTCAGGCTCCTGCTCTGGTCTATAAAACAGATGTAAAATTGCTTTTGGTAAATTATTAGTGGTACATTATTAGTGTGCCATTCTAGAGTCAAGGAATGTTTAGAGAGAAAAATAACCTTGATGCCAATGTGGTTCTTTAAAGTCAGCGTCTGCTTGTCAAAGTCTCACATTGCATTTTAAAGACCTTTAAAGGCTGTGGTTTTGGGAAATTCCACTCTGACAGAAAGAGATTGAAGAGGGACTGAGAAAAATCTGAAGCACAGAGAACAACTTTAGTTGTCTTGCTGGCATGTTCTACAGCTATCAAAAATATGAAGATAGTCTTAAATAATGAGATTTCCTTTTTTCTCTAATTATCTTTCATTGAGAGTGCTTGTCTTTCCTGAGCTTTCTAGCTTCCACTCTTGCGTTTCTATTGCTTGAATATAGTTACTCATTATCATGTAGTTCCAAAACAAAGTTACTGAAATGTCTCCCATAACCAACCCTGTAAACAGAGACCCTAGGGTGGGTATGGAATATTCCAGTCCAGACGCATGAGGGTAATATACACAACCGTGTCAGGGTTTCAGGGACTAAGATAGGATGCTGTGCGGGTGGGGGGTGGGGGGGACTGGTGCACTATGGGAAAGACACTAAACCAGATGCTTTAAGGACCTGTTCTGCCTGGGTGGTAAAAGTGGATTCAACAGACCTGGTTACCCTGAGAAGCTACCTCTTAGTTTATTCTAATTTGTTTGGACACTGGATGAGATTTGGTATATCCTGGCCTATCCTACCTGTGTAGATACTTTTCTTTGGTAAAAGCCTGGAAGATCTTTAGCCACTTTTTATGTTTTTAACACAAACACTTCAGGTTATTAAATGAACAAATCCTGATGGCAAAAAGGCACAATGTAAGTGAAATTAAAAAAAAAAAATGCATTCTGCTGATCTATGGAAAGGAGCTATTAATATTTAAATTTTTTGCCTTTTTTTTATCTGTTTACATTTTTTCTCTTCTTAATTTTTTATATCATTTTTCTCTTTTTTTCTTTCTTTTTCCAACTTTGCCAGCATATATCTGGTCATCTGAACAACTAATCTGATGACAACATTATGCAGTACAACAAATAGTGTCAAATTCATATTATTTTGTGCAGTGAAATTCCGTATCATTTGCATTTTTTCTCTTTTAATACTATTTTGTATTTTTTTAAAGAAAAAAATGCAGTCAAGTTTTGGATGTGTCAGGCTGAGGCAGACTGGATGGTATCTAGTTCCATCTGACTGAGCCAGTTTTCCATTTTAGTGTCTACGTAGGCAAATAATTTACTATGGGAAGGTGAGAGGAAGAGAGTTCACAGTTGCTTATGGGAGTGGCCCTTGTTGTTGTTTTTTAAATTTATGTATTTGGTACAGGATCTCACTATGCAGGTCGGACTCATCGTGATCCTCCTGTCTCAGCCTCCCCTGCACTGGGATCACAGATGTGCGCTACCATGCCCGGTCTCAGTGGCCAGCTGGGTGGGCCCAGGCCAGCACGACATGCTGTACTGAGGATCGAAAATAGACCCTTGTGTTTGTCAGGCAGGCACTTAGACTGCTGAGCTACCTCTGTGGCCCTGGACCTTGATTTTGAAAGAAGCCACACATATGTGTGCCAGGCCTAAGTCCTGCATCGAGCTTCAATTTAAATCTCAACCAAAAGGAAACCAAATAAAAACAACAGCTGTTATTAATGGGGTGATTTTGTGAATTTTGTAGGAGCAGCACAAATAGCAATCTACTTATCTAAGAGCAATTCACATTTATTTCTTTGTTTCCAGATCACCAGATTAAAAATCGACAGAAACCCTTTCGCTAAAGGATTCAGAGATTCTGGGAGAAACAGGTAAGGATGACTGGGGAAGGGAAGCACTGACCTCATCTTCTATATGATGTTACCCTTTCCACACCCCACTGGTGGTTTTGGGTCCTGATTTTCTGATAAAACTTGCATGCTCTGCTACTCTCCTGATTCAGGCAAGGAGAAACAGACTTCTGCTCCAAGAATCACCAAGCTCCCCTCCTAAAAGTTCCCCTTCCAAATTATTCGTGAACACAATCTGAATCACCACGTAAGCTCCCTCCTGACCCCCTGCTCATATTACTAGCTGATTCAGCCACTACAAACAAATTATATGTTAATTCATTGCTGTCAAACACTGTTATTTGTTTCAGATAAATATTTACAGGTGGCTAGCGGGCCTGCAGTGATATCTCTTCTATTTTGTGATACTGGGAAGAAGAAAGTTGTGGGCAAACACACATTTTCAAAAAATCTTTACTTTTGTGAGATAAAATGGATCAGTAATATTAATCATTTTACTCCCAGGAAATAGTTCCAAATGTGTGCATGTGTCCTTAGTTCAGTAGGGAGAGTTTTAGACCATGTTTCTTCGTGATCCACCACCACCAGCTGGACAAGGTTGTTACCCAGGGGAATATTTACAAATGATTGATATTTGTAGGATCATTTGTTCCTGCTGTCAGTAGCCTTTGAGGGTGTGCTGCTTTTCTGCTTGATGCCTCTTTCTTCTCACTAAATTCTTCCCACCGTGTCTTTAATTTGTTATCTCTGGAGAATTATGGGAGAACTGAAATGTCCAGGGAAGGCAGATGCATTGAAGGTTATCATTCAATCAGAGTGCTTTGTCTTACGCAGGCAATGCCAAGTTAGCAAGTGTGACACATATGTCTCATGGTGCCCAGGCTTTGCAACAAGTCTTTACTCTAATGGCCAGATAGCTTTCATAATTTGCAGGCATTCCTTCACATCTGGGTGACAGATTGTTAGGAGTTACCTTTAGTATTCTCTCAGCCAGAATTTCTTTTTCTTATTAATTTTGTTGAGAAAAAAATAGCAATGAGACAGTTTCAAAACCGATTAGTAGGACAGTTTCAATAATTAATGCATTGCATATTGTTGTCTTTGTAGTGGTTATTCATAGTACAAGATGCAGACATGATATCCTATCCAAACACTATTAGTACAAATCTTTCTGTATATACAGATACAAAATGGTCCTTCATTGTATCTCCTTTTTTTTTTTTTTTTTTTTTTTTTTTTGCGGAACTGGGGATTGAACTCAGGCCCTTGCGCTTGCCAGGGAAGCGCTTTATTCCACTGAGCCATCTCCCCAGCCCTGTATCTCCTTTTTTTAACAGATGAATATTTCATTGCCATTTAAATATTGTGGGTATGTGAATTCAGCCAAATAATCCAATATAATCCAATGGTCCATAATAGTAGTAGGTTATCCATGGGACTGGCAATGTTAGAAGTTGTAGACTTGAGCCTTTTACAGCTCAGCATATTAATATGGCTTTACTTTTTATACCTTGTTTTTATACTTTTCTGCTGGATGGTTAATACCAAGATAAAGCAAGACCTATATAACAAGAAATGTAATTTTTGTATCTGACAAGGTCAGATCAGTCAAATTCCCTCAGGATTTACCCTGAAACCTTGTGCCGCAGTTTGTAGATCCTTTGTCAGTGTCAGCCATGTGGATGAGTCACGGCCATTGCTTGACCAATTTGCTCTCTGTGAAAGCCTGAGAGAATGTTTTCTTTCCATGTGAATCTCCTTATTAGCCAGAATTTCTGCATAGACCAGAACCTAGAAGTACTTTGTGAAGGACGTTGTGGCCTAGGCAGTTGTGAGCTGCACTGTGGGGTGATGATGGGGGACAGACTGCAGGGGTGACAGTGTGTACCACACAGCACGGGTGTGTAGTGGGTCCTACCAGTTCATCTGGGTAAGGACGCTCTATAATAACAGTAAGTAAATTGCTCAGTAAAGCATTTCTGAGAACATGCCCTTGCCAATAAATGGCACATGGATACATTATAACACAGACTTATGTTAAAAATTAGTCATGCATTACAAAGTGATTAATAAAAGCAATACATGCAAAATATGTTCAACTATCTGTAAAATTTATTTGCCTTAGAATTCTGAAAGTTTTACTTATCCAGTCAAGTAAAATTTACTTAAGCTTCCAGTTTTCAGATAATAACACTGGTCAAGTTGGTTAGTAGGATGCCACACCAGAACTCAAGCATGCATATCCTAACCAATGATTTTCTGTCCCATGAATGTTTGTAAAATAAGAAAAAGCTCTTTCTTTTCCTTAATTTTTTTTAAAGTACGGGGTCTTGAACCTAAATCCTGTGTGTGCTGGGCAAGTGCTCTACCATTTAACTGTGTCCATAGACTTTTAAAATTTTTGAGACAGGGACTTGCTGAGTTGCTGAGGTTGACCTTGAACCTGGTGATCCTCTTATCTCAGCTTCCCAAATAGCCAGAACAATAGGCATATACCTCCACACTCAGCTAGGTCTTCATTTGCAATAAATAGTTAGCCAATAAAGAATGAATAACTATTCCCTCCATTTTGTATGGGCTCTTCTCTTCCTCCTCATTAGGTTAGATTCAGTGTCCAGGTCACAAAGAGATGATAACACCATTTGGCTTATTTTCACAGTTCTAAGCTCTGAGCTTACTGAGGATGTTTCTAGTAACAAAAGGTAGAGGGTCTTTCATAAAGAAACCTTTTCACCTGCCTAATGGTGATTCTTTGGAGCAAGATATTCATGATTTTGGGGATTCTAGGAACTCCAAGATATAACTAAAATTATGTATGGATGAGCAGGTACATGTTTTTTTTTCTGGGAAGAAATCTATAGCTTCCTTCATGTTTTCCAAAAGGTCCATCTCGAAATCAAGAGTGCCTGCTCTATAAACTCAATCACCTGAAGCCAGGTGGCTTGGTTCATCATCTGATGCTTTCTTATTAACAGGTACTTTGCTCTTAGAAAATGCCATCTCATACTTTCATCATTTCTTGTCCATGTGGCATAGGTCCCATAGGACTCTCTGTCTCTGTTTCTGTCTATCTCTCTTTATCTATCTATGCATAAACTTGATAAGTACTAAGAAAAAAACAAACAGGCTAGGTGGTAGAGTGAGAGCAGGAGCCACTTCTACAAGGTGGACAGGGTTGTGCTCTCTGACAAGACACTATAAATGACATAAAGAAAGTTTCCAGCTGTGTGCCTAATTGCAGGGGTGGGGAACAGCAAGAAAAAAGAGACAGACAGGGGCTACGTGTGTTTGTAGAACACAACGCAGACCTTGTGGCTGAAAGCCATGGTCGTTGCTCTGGGATGTGTCTAACCAAGTAGCTGCACAGATATACACTGACTAGGAAGTTATGTGCCACCCTAGCTGAGGTGCTGAGGCCCTTCTGTCTCTCCACTGAGCTAAAAGAGACTTGACACTTTATTTGGTTCTGGAGGCTGATCAGCATCTTACTGCTCAGGGAAGATAGTCATTGTCTATCCTGCCAGGTAGGCTCTTCTCTGTAAGGACTCTAGGATAATTTTCTTTTTTACCCCATAATTTTATTGAGAAACAAATAGCAATGGGAGAGTTTCAAATAAAATTGGTAGGACAGTTTCAATAATTTACACATTGCATATTCTCTTCCTAGTGGTTATTTGCTGTACAAGATGCAGACATGATATCCTATTTACAAACACTTTTAGAACAAATCCCTCTATTCATTAAGAGAATGTAACTATATATCTAAGGATGCATCCTCTTTAACACACTTAAATAATATTGCATTTATTTTTTTCTGAGAGCGTGGACATCCTTTATTATGTCTCATGACAACCTGTGGGCTACGTACAAAATGAACTCTTACTCTGTAGCAATATGGATGATGGAACTGGAGGACAAATTGTTAACTGAAGTAAGCCAGATATAAAAACTACTGCACATTCTCACTCATATGGAAGCAAAAAACTGATTCTGTGGAAGCAGTGATTAGAATAAAGGTCATTAGAGGTCTGGAAAGATAGTGGAGAAGGGGTAGGAGAAGGCCGGATTATAGAGGCCAGAATACAGTCACAGAAGAGGACTAAGTTTTAATGTTAGACAGTCTGTAGGGTGACTGTAGTTCACAACAATTTGTCATATATTTCACAAGGAGCTAGAAGAAAGGAATTCAAAGCTCAGTTCAAAAAAATAATACCTGTTCAAGGAGATGAAAATGCTAATTAGCTTGATGTGATTATTATACACTGTATATCAAGTTATGACACTATACCACATATTTTTAATACCACCTACTTATATATAATATTGTAGCAATTAAAAATGAAAAAAACTCTGTAGACTACTTTAAATACCGTTAGTAATTCTATCAGCTAATTCTAAGTGAATACTAACCTTTCCTCTGGACTCTTCACCTGTGTTCTCTCTAATTTTCAAAATACCCCATGGTTTGCCAGTGAGGAAACTGAGGCACAGAGAAGGTCAGCATTTTTCCTGCTGTCTCACAACATTGGCCCATACGTTACACCTGAGTCTGCCTGACTTTAAACCTGGAGCTCTATCTTGCTAGCAATTTACACTTGACATGTTGTTTTCAGCAGGTGTTGAGAACACAGTCCTTCCTCTACAGGCTTTTCATCTACTTATAAATCTCGACATAAGCCACCCACAACTGCTTCTTCTCCACATAATAACCTGCATCTTTGTAGTGTGTTGTGGACAACTCCCTGTGACTTCACCATCTACCTTGTAACCCCTACAAATAAGGGTTCCCCAGTAGAAATCAGAGAGCCATGCTGAGCTTCTCTAGCAGGTGAAGTGAAGCGATGACCCCCAAGCCACTTGTCTTGCAACAGGCGAGCACAACGGTTCAATGCAGGATCCCCTTTTCGCATCCAGCACAAGAAGCTCGATCAAAATAAACTTTGTTAGGGCAAATGGAAACCTTCTGGGTTCTGATGTTGTTGTTTTTCAATGGTCGAAATTACTTGATAATTACCAGCTAGCTAGTGATTAATTCTCAGCAGCTGCCTGTAGCATCTGATAAGAGTGAGAATTCTTAGTGCCATTTTGCAGATGGCAAAGATTGATGGGTGAAGATATAGAAAATTGTTTGTAAATCTTCTGGGAATTGATGGTTCATTGCCAGCATTAGGACCCAGCTTACCATCTTCCAACCAGCACCTCATCTGTTGCCTGTCTTGTGCTAACAGAATGCTAATAAATTTAGGCTCCTCCCCAGGCATTTTAGACATCGAGTGACTCACCCAGAAGAGCATGGCTTGATGAGTTGCACAGAAATGTACCCAAAACATACGGATTACATTTCCTTTAAAAACACATGGGCTTAAAAATTAGGGGGGAAAGTGCTTGGCCAATGTTTTTTGGTTCTGCAGAACACAAAACATTTGTGGAATATTTTGGAGTGACAAAGTTTGCCAAACCTCAAACCAAAACACGTTCAGGTTTGTCGATCTCAATCCATCCCAGTATGATCCAGAGGCTTGGGATGGGAGGAATGTGAGGCGAAAGATGAGGAGGATACACCCACTCACTGCACACTCAGCTGCCTCCCAGGAGTGCTTCTGGACCTCTGTGTCACATGCTTAATGCCATCCGAATGCGGCCCACTGACAGCATGTCCTCAGTAGTGCAGAGAACAGATCTTGAAGGAGCTGTGACTCAGGGTATTAGCTGCCATCCTCCATCTTTTCTTGTAAAGAGATTGCCAGGGGAAGGGCTCCTGGCTTCCAGCCCCATCGGTCCCTCTCTCCTTCCTGTCTTTGCAGGCAGAGTGAATAATGGGATTGCTCCCTGTAGGAGGCCCCCGAGGGCCTACAGAGAACGCACACACGCAAGCCTGTGCTTGGGGGGGGGGGTGGATCTAGCAGAGGACGCCTGCAGCTTTGGGAAGGTAGTTGCTTTCAGAGGAATTCTGTGCAGCTCCTTCAGCCCCATTTTGGTGCCATTGTCTTCAGATAATTTTATCAGCAGTAAAAGCAGTGTTTTGAGCTCCAATATGCTATGCTTTGGTGTCCTGCTCAAAATTGTTTCTGAGCTCAGATGAAGACAGTAAGTAATAACTAAAACCCCAGTAGGCACTGTCATAAGCCCATGCCATCAGCCCTGTAGTGTTATCATCATTAGAGCCTATCATAGATCGCTCTGCTTCTGTTTCTCTTTTTGCTTTTCTTCCACCTCTTCCTTGTCCTTCTTCTTCTCTTTCTCCTCCTCTTCCTCACTTCCTTTTTTCTTCTGCAGCTCTAGAGAATGAACTGAGGGCCTTACACATGCTAGGAAAGTGCTCTACCACTGAGCTATATCCATCACTCTTTATTCTGAAACAAGGTCTTTCTGAGTTGTCCAGGCTGGCCATAGATCTATGGTCCTCTTGCCTCAGCCTGCTGAGTAGGCACAGTTATGTATAGAAGCAGTCACAAGGCAGCAAACTGCCCCTAATCACCTTGCTTCTATACACACTGTCAGGCACACACTTTAGTGTGAGGTTTCTACCTTTCAGACCCAACTCATTGACCTACTACCATTTCCTCATAGAAGTCTTCTTCACACACAGTGTGTTTCTGGGTATGTGTAAGGATATATGTGTGATGTGTGTGTATGAATGTGTGTGTGTGTGTGTATGTGTGTGTGTGTGTGTGTGTGTGTTGGCATTAGTTGGTATCTGGAAGAAAAGTGGATTCCTTCTCGAGCAGAGACTGGCAGATTTTCCTTGTAGGCATTTTCTCTCTAAGAAGAGGGAAATTATATTTCTAAGTTGTTCCACTTCTATATTTCTTAAAAATTGTTGTATCTCACATCTGGCTTTGGATGAAAGTCATTTTTAATGAGACCTAGCTCAGGACATAGTACTAAGAGCTGCTTCTGGGAGACATCTCAGGGGAAAATAGTAACATCTTCCTCCTGGGGGGAAAGATAGACCCCTTTAGTTTGAGAATTTTTTTTTAGTACCAGAGATTGAACTCTGGACCTTGAGCTTGCCAAGGCAGACACTTATGCCACTGAGCTATCCCCCTGGCCCACTGAGATTAATTTTTGTCTTGTAGTCTGTGTTGCTGGAGTCTGCACACTTCTAGACTGTAAGTTCTTTTTTTTATTTTTATTTATTTATTTATTTTTTTAATTAATTTTTTCTTAATTTTATTTATTTATTTTTGTGTGTATGTGTGTGTGGCCAGCTCAGCCCACCAGGGGGCGGGGCTGGTTGGCATGTGGTGCTGGGGGATTGAACCGTGGTCCCTGTGCTTTACTTGTTCTAAGTAGGTGCTTTAGACCACTGAGCCATCTCACCAGCCCCAGTTCTTTTTTTTTTAAAAAAACATGTATTTATTTAGTGTGTGTGTGTGTGTGTGTGTGTGTGTGTGTGTGTGTGTGTGTTTGGCCAGCTCAGCCCACCAGGGGGCAGGACTGGTTGGCATGTGGTGCTGGGGGATTGAACCGCAGTCCCTGTGCTTTGCCAAGCTTGTTCCAAGTAGGTGCTTTAGACCACTGAACCATCCCGGCAACCCCTAGACTGTAAGTTCTGAGAAGCCTGGCATTGTACCTTCTCATGTTTCTGCTTGAATTTTGTCCTATAGTGTCAGGTATATATAATGATAACTGTTTCTAAGTCACAAAATAGGTTGATGAGTTGCAAAGCAATTAAAAAAAAACCAGTAACTCTGATATGAGAACATCTCATCCCCCAAAAGGGCAAATCCAGGAGAAAAAGCAGCTGGAAGCTACTTTTGGACACCAAATGAGGACAGAAATAGAGTGAATCTATAGATTCACCCTGTCTAGGTTCAGTTTGAAAGACAAACAGCACTTTTGATTCAGATCTGAAGTGGGTGATTCAGTAAGACATGATTTGGCCAAATGGTTCTTAGAGACGCACTCCCTTGATATCATTGGATCTGACTCTGGGTCATGAGGGTGGGGTTGTCTGTGCTGCCCAGTCCCTGGGGAAGGACATTAACAATTTCCAGAGTCAGTGAGTCTCATAAAAGGCATTCCCAGAGCTGAACTAAAACACAATGGAGTTTGGTTGGAAAAGGTTGCCTAGTGTTAAACAAAGAGGTAAAATCAAGGTTTTGAGGATGGCCACACCTGTGAGGAGAAAGCACAGAAGGGCAAAGAGATGTCCCAGAGTTGAAAGAGACTCAAGGGTCTCTTCACTGAGCTTCAGTGCCAAGATACAATGTTGGGAGCTATGTTGACTTCCGTGCCTGGAGAACCTGCATTGAGCAGACAGGAGTAGTGATTACTGCAAAGACTACCCTTCTCATGAAAGTTGGAGCCAAAGGAGCAGAAGGAAAGAGGACTTTGTGGGGGCCATCTGATGTAAGAAATTTGTCTCTCTTAGGAGTGGCTGCCAAGATTTTACAGAAAGCCCAAGAAAGCTTGAGAATTTTATATAATTCCCAGGGAATTCTTCCAAAGCAAACAGATGTGTGAAAAGGAGAGGATTAAAATTATGATGTCTAGGAAGTGAGGGGTTCTACGAATTTATCTCAAAAGTGCCATGTACAGAAAGACTCTAGATTCTCCTCTCTTGGTACCCTTTGTCCTTGCTTTGACCTTGGCCTTTATCTTTACTTGACTGTCACATATAACATGGTTGCCTGTGGACATTTCCAGCTCGCGTGATGCCCAAGGAACTTCTCCAGTTGGACCCACTGTAAATCCTGGGTAGAATGGCCTATCTCTATCCCAGAGAACTGGTGTAGCTTTTTAGAATGCTCTTTCCTGTGGAGTCCACCACATGAAAGTGCCCCTTTGGGCACTCAAGTTCCACAATTTGGGTATTGCCAGAAAGAAGAAGCCAGGGACAGGCCCTGTCTCACAAGATTGCTTTATGGTAAGCAGTTTAAGGGATTGCTTCTCACTGAGGAGACAGTAGTGCCTGCAGAATGAGGAATTTGAGTCTTTGTTTGTTCTTAGAGCGTTTCCAGCAGCACTGCTGTTTGCTGGAGTGGGGCTGGCAGCAGATCTCAGTGCCTCCAATTCCTTTATATAATGTTTCAAGGGATGGTGTTCATTTGTTGCATGGAAGTTGAAAGAAGATATTTAGTGAGCTTAAATCTTAACCCAAAAGTGACTTATTTCCTTCTGGCAGTGCTAAAAATATTTGAGAGTAAGGAATTTCCTTGGTACCTCTTATTAAAAAGCTTCTATCCCAAGGCCAAGGTTAGGAATGAAGGTCCCCTTCTCTCAGGTACAGTTAGAAGCCCTTGTTAGAGGTTCAGCCCTTCCTCATAACCGCCCAGTAGAAAGAAGGATGAAAGGATCACATGATAACAGAAAGACGAGGCATGACAAAGAAAAATCAACTAAAAATTAACCCCAAACCCATTCATTTCCTCTTGCCCTAGGTCTAAAATGCACTTTCTTTGAGAATGAGGAAAAGAAAGGTGCTTGAGGGTCTCAGCCAACATCTCGTAGTGGATATCTCTATTGTAAGCAAGTTATTCCCATCTTATTTCCACCTTTATCTATTAAGCTAAATGTGGGCAGTTGCTATATTTTTAGGTCAAAATCTGAAAATACTAGCAAATGCATACAGTGCAACCTTCAACATACTTCTAGCCATTCGAAGTAGAAGTGTCCAGTTAATGGTAATAAGCATTTTATATAATATCTATTTTCTGTGTTGTCCAATTTACCACTGAGTTGATGCTGTCTGTTCAGTATTTCCAATTTCCCTGACGGTAAAATTTAAAATAGCAAGGTGCTTGCTTTCAGGATTTCAAATTCAGCCCAGCACGGCATCAGGGAATGATTTCACCCTCCTCTTCTAGGTACAAGTTGACAGTCAGCAGAAACCATGCCCTCATCCACCTCTGGCTCCCCGCTGCTCATAAAGGCTCATATAGCAAGCCGAGAGCCAACAGGCCGACCACTTGCCTTATTTCACCCAGCACAACATCCCAAGTGTCTCCTTCATGTTCACTTTCTGTGTTTTCATTTGTTCTCTCTAGAGCCATTGGCTGTGTTTTTCCAGCCAATCTCATTTTGCTCTTTCCTGGCAATCTTACTAGCCCCTGTGGACTTTGCATATTCTTTTGTTATCCCTGGCATGAGTGGCTTCTGCTCTTTAGCCAATCCAGGAAGTAATCATTGCTGGGCTCCCTCTCAGGCATTGCAGTATATACAGTTCAAACTACTGGTGCTTCACTGGAGTCTGGGAGCAGCGTCTAGCTAGACCCACTCATCCAGGCCATGACAGTTTATCATGTCCCCTGGCTTGTGGTTTATTTTTGCCAAGATTTAGTGTTTTTCTCTGCATTATTGTTTGCTCTCCCTCACTTGTCACGAACCTTTTTCACCATTATCCCCTTGGCCATGTGGCTTTGCCAGAGAAAGTTGGCAATTCTTTTATTATATATGGCTGTCACCCAGGGATGGTGTCATTGAACAGAGTGACGTCTTTTTAATGGCTAACATATTGGAGTCTGAAATATCTACAAGATAATGAGGCCTGCAGGGGGTTGAGGAACCTGCTTTTGGTTCTCTTAAAGGAGAGAGTAAGAAATGGAATTAGGTATCCTATGGCTCCCTCCACATTTAATCGGGAGCCAAAGGGCTTTGAATTCCAGTAAAGTAAGAATGGGTTCTTTTAATACAAGCCACAATCTAAGCAGTAGTATGATTGGATTTATTTTGTGTGAGTAAGATGGATGATCAGCAGTCTTTCATGTTTTCGCTCTTTATATATTTTTGTCTTTAATTAATCTGTATGCAGCAGAAAGTATTATTATTTCTATTTTGCAGACGGTAATTTTTTTTTTCCTTGAACCAAGAATCAAACTCACAACTTCACCTTTGGCACTTATGCTGCTGAGCCATCTCCCCAGCCCATTCTACTTCATAGATAAAGAGAAGTAGGCATAAAGAAATTTTATAACTTGGCCAAGGTCATAATAATAAAATCCAGCTTACAATTTGAATTTAAGAAATCTAACTCTCATGTCCATTTTTTTTTTTAACTGTGTTGCTGGTGCATCCCTTTTAGAATAGTGGTGGTCCTCACATGTAATTTCAGCACTCAGAGGCTGAGGTAGGAGCATTGCCACAAGTTTGAAGCCAGTCTGGACTACACTGTAAGTTCAAGACCAGCCTGGACTACACAGAAAGACCCTGTCTCAAAAGCATTTTCTAAAAGTGAATTGCTAAAATTAGATTATTCCATTCAGTGGCAAAGAAACAAATATACATATATATTTAATATATTTGGTTGTTACAGGGTTTCACTATGCACTTCAGACTTTTGGTGATCTTCCCGCTTTCAGCCTACCCAGAACTGGGATTACAGTGGTGCCAGGGACCAAACCACAGTCCCTGAGTTTACCAAAGCTTGTCTAAGCAGGTGCTTTAGTCCACTGAGCTATCTTCCTGGTCCTAGCAAAGAATCTTAATAGTTTAGTTAACATGCTTGTATTATGATAGATTTTTATCATCTTCTAAGGCAGCAAAAACTGCTTGTGGGCTGTCACTGTTATCTACTCTAAGATGTATGTGTGGTTGTTCACCAACCCCAAATTGGGGATCATCATGTGATGAAAAGTCTTAAGTCTGCTTGACTCATCTTTCCATTGGATACTGATTGTTTTAAGCCATTGGAGGAGACACATCAAGGAGGCACGTATTTCATTGTAGCCGTTGTACCACCAAAAGCCATCAATTTGAGACCTCTGATGGGAATACTTTATTTATTTATGTTTTTGGTGGTGTTGGGGATTGAACTCTGGGCCTTGTGCACGCAAGATAAGAACTCCACCACTGAGCCACAGCTCCAGCAGTAGGAGGTCGTTTAGAAGATACGTGGGTAAGAAAGATCTTAAATAATCTGGACAGGAGAGCTGATTCCAAGTCAAGTGAAGGAAAGTGACACATCTTTGATCTCACCAAAGTGGAGCAAAGGGAGTCAAAGAATGTTGAGATATGATAATTAATCTTCACCAGGAGTGTTTTCTACATCTTTTGAAATACTGGAGAAAGATGTAAAAAAGAAAGGAGCTCATTTAGGCAGGTTACGAGGATATGTTATTCTTTAATAATCACAGAGTATTGTTCCCAGGAAAAGTTCAATTTCTTAAATAGCCATATTTAAATTTTTTTAAAAAATTATTTATTTATTTGAGAAGGATCTCGCTACGTAGCTTGGACTCTTAGTGATCCTCCTGTCTCAGCCTCTCCAGAACTAGAATTACAGGCATGCACCACCATGCCGGATTTCAGGGTTGAGAGGACATGCCCAGTGTTCTGGGCCCACATGGCATGTGATACTGGGGATTGAACCCAGGTCCTTGTACCTGCCAGGCAGGTGCTTAGACCATTGAGCTATCTCCCCAGCCCATTCACTGCAGTATTAATAAAAGATTACTAATTAGAGTGGAAAGGAGCTCAGAAGAACAGTACTACTCAAGGGATAAAATCTGAACACTTAATATGAAATAATTGTCCATGGTGTGTACTCCTCAGTGTTGCACCCTGAGCTGTAGTGATCCTGACCTGTTTTCTGTTACCAGAACATGCTCTCCCTTCCATACTTCTAAATGTTGCCCACAGTGCTAACTCTACTAAGAAGACCTATCCTGCCTCTTGTCTGAGTAGAATTGCTCAGATTTCTTTGATATGAAGCTTAAATAATTGGACTTTTGTGGGATATTTCTTGAGTGTCCAGGTAAAAGGGATACTTCTTACTCCATGATCCATGGCCTCTTTTATCAATCTTCAGCATATCAAAATGTTCACAAATTAATTCTTTTTTTATTACCAATTCATTTAATACTTAATATTTCTTTATCAGATTTTTAAATATGAATGACACCATTTACTGGAACAGAAAATTTCACAAGGTTTT
>NW_004524833.1:243269-265425 GCF_000260255.1 Octodon degus | reverse complement strand
ATTATGTTTTAAAAATAGGATAAAGAATTATATACTTCTCATGTTTGCACATAAGTCCAAAAATCTCATCATATACAACCTTGAAGCAGGACCCTCCCACAATAACACAAATTAATTCTTTATACATGGTTCTCTTTTATTGAATAGGACACATATTTTTTACCTATTCCCTGGTTGATAGGGATATGATTTATTTCTGGATTTGGCTATAATAAATTGTGTTGCTATAAACATGAGTGCACACATATTGCTGTGATATGATGTTTTTTAATTCTTCTGGGAAGATACCCAGAAGGGGAATAACTGGGTCAAATGGGACCTCTAATCCTAGCTTTTTGAGAAATCTCCACACTGACTTCTATAGTGGTTGCACCAGTCTACACTCCCACCAGCGGTGGAGAAAGGTTCCTTTATCTCCACAGCCCCTCCAGCATTTATTATTGATTTATTTCTTGATGATAGCCATTCTTGCTGCAGTGAGATGCAAAATCTGTGTTGTTTTAATTTGCATTTCTTGAATGACCAATGGTGTTGAATATTTTTTGGTATATTTGTTTTCTATTTGTATTTCTTCATCCAAGAAGTGTGTATTCATCTCAAATACTCATTTTTGAATTGGTTCTTTTAATTGAGGAGTGATTTTTTTTTAAGTTCTTTATATGTTCTAGATAGAAATCCTTTGTCAAGGAACAGTTGGCTAGATTTTTTTTCCATCTGTAGGGTTTTATTTCACTTTGCTGGTGATTTATTTTGAAGTACAAAACTTTTTTTTAATAAGATGAGATCCCAGTTATTGATTCTTCAATGTATTTCCCATACAACTTGGTCGTTGTTCATGACCTCTCTAGTGGTCCTTAGGTCTTCACGATTTCTACCTACTTTGTCTTCCAGTGGATTCAGTGTTTCTTCTTTAGTATTTTTATGATTGATCCGTCTTGACTTTAGCTTAGTGCATGATGATAGACATGCTGTAGTTTTAGCCTTTGTCAAATGAAAAGCCAGTTTCTCCAGCAACATTTGTTAAAGAAGCTATCTTTCTTCCAGTGAATATGTTTGGCCCCTTTTGTCAAAGATAAGGTAGCTGAGTGTGTTTGTAGTTGTGCCTGCATCTTCTAATCTGCTCCATTGATCCTTGGGTCTATTTTTATTTATTTATTTTTGCCAGTACCATGCTGATTTTATCACAGTAGCTTTGTAGTATAATTTCAAGTCAGGGATTGTGATTCCTCCTGTCTTACCTTTGTTGCCCTGAACTGCTTTTGCTATTCTATGTCTTTTTTGTTTTCAAATAAATTTAAGGAATGTTTTGTCTAGTTCTGTGAGATATGTGAGTGGTATTTTGAACAGATTGTGTTAAATCTGTATAATAAGAAGGGTGAATTTGAATCATTTGTAGGGAAGTGGACTGATTTTGAGACTATATTATTAATCAAAAATAATCTTTCAAAGAAGGATAAACATCACATAATTCCTCTTATTTTAGAAGCTAAAAATATAAATAAGTTAAGGAGTAAAGCAAAGGAGAGGTGGTAGTAAATAGCTAGACCTTTTGGAGATGAGAAAGGGGCTCAAGGGAAGGGACAAGAAGGCAAGAGAGGGAAGAAAGGGTATGTCAGATAATGAAGATATACCATATTAATGTACATATACCCCAAACTAATATAATTGAGTATTGAAAGCCCAACAGTAAAGATATTTGCTGAATTTCAAATGGATTATCCCAACTTTTTGGGGAATAAGCTGCAAGAATATGCTTTTGCAGTTTGGTTATTTTCCCAAATGAATTGATATTGAGTCTTCATCAATTTAACCAAGAGTCATTGGGCTTGCTTTGCTCCTTTTCTTTTCCTCTTCCTTTCATCACATTCTCCTAGTTTGACCAATACACTGAGAAACTTAAAATGAAGAAACCTGGAAATCAGAGAGGAAATTATAGCCAAGGGAATGAACAGTGGGGTTCAGACACGGCCTCTGTGTCACTGGAGATAGTAGGGAAAAGCAGACAGAAAGGGGACACTTGGCAGTCTGAGCACCTCTGATTGGAAGCCTCAGAGATGACTCAGGTCTCTGGTGTGCAACAGATCCAAACAGATCCACCTGTGGAATATGTTAATAAAGCATGTTTACTTAAGACAGCTCTTTTCTTCTGTGGTGAATCCAATTTTACTGTACCTAGAGGTAGATTTTTATGAATCAAGGGTTAAATGATAGAGAATAAGTAAACACCATATGGCAGAGGATAAACTCCTAGTAGATATCCAAATGTTTGAAGATATGATGGATAGCTCTCAAGGACTCTCATAAGAAGGTATGCAGAGTAAAAATGATTGGCCTCTCCTAAGGGTTCCATACTCTGTTGGCAGTCAGAAACTCCACGACCGAAACAGAAGAAAACCAAAATCTCTGAGCCTTCTGTTAATAAATACCTGCACATAGTTCTCAGATCCTGATCTCTAATATGAGAGAATTCCTTTGATCTTCAATTTATCTTATTTAAGATTGCTTCTTTTATGTCCTTCGGTATAGTTTATGGGGTCTCACTACACAGATTGGACTCGTAGTGATCCTTCCTGTTTTTCAGCCTCCCAAGCTCTGAGATTACAAGCCCATTCTACCACGCCCAGTCTCATTTGCCATCTCAGTGCACTCTGGGGGCAGAGCTGGCATGGCAAGCTGGGGATCGAACCCCCAGCCCCTGCATCTGCCTAGGCAGGCACTTTAATCCGCTGAGCTATCTGACTGGCCCTAAGATTCCTTTATAAATTTTTAGGTTGAGGAAAAAGTGAATACAAATTAAAATTTATTAAACAATGACTGTAATAAAACGTTTATTTCTGTATTAATTTAATGCATGTCAGTTGGAATCTAATGTTGTGGTGGGCACTGGGGCACAGAAAAACATGAGATCCAAAGCTCTCACATACACACATGCTAGTGATGTGTAGAAATGAATTGTCTAATGTTGCTGTGTCACCACACCCAACTGTAATATATTTATTAATAGAATTTAAGGACCATTGGAAGCTATGGCATACAGAAAATGAATAGGATTGGTTTTTCATGAGAAGAAATACTGAATGCATAAAAAGATCCATATAGATTTGGGAGATGTAGATCATCCTATAGAATAGGTAGTACATGCTATAGGATAATTTATATTATGACTTATGGAATATAAGTGTATGAGAGATGGATCCATACAGGATTAGTAAAGTGTGATCAGTAATGTTCAGGTCTTATTCACTGTTTAGAGGAAGTGAGAACCTATATTTCCCTAGTTCTGCTATCACAGCCATTGCTTGAGGGACCATGGACATGCTTACACGTGATATTCTGTACATTGCGTCCCTAACCCAAGGCAGGTATCCCCAAGAGCCAGAATCAGGAGAATCATAATGAGAAATGCCTGGAAGTACTGCACTTTCCCAGTGGTGCAGGAACATAGGGGGGAAGCTATATCAAAAATGTTAGCCACATGTCAGAAAGAACATGCTTTCTTTCTTTTTACATTTTTAATGTATTTAGTACCGGGTCTACAGGGTCTCACTACACAGGTCAGACTTGTAGTGATCCTCTTGTTTTCAGCCTCCCAAGTGTTGGGATTATAGGTGTATGCCACCATGCCCAGACTCAGTCTCCAGTTCAGGACAGACACCCCGGGGGCAGGGCTGGGGCCAGCCCAGCATACCGATCCCTGTGTCTGCCTAAGCAGGTGCTTTAATCCATTGAGCTATCTGGCCAGCCCTCAGAAAGAACTTTCTAACACAGCTAATAAAAAATGAGTATTTTCCTCAGGTAACATGCCACGAGGGTCTGTATAACAATCAAATATGATGTCCTAGGTGAGTGAGTGATACCCAAGATCCTGTCCAAATTTCCAGGTTTTCAATGTACAGTTCTACAACTCTGTTTTTAGTTGGATATTAAGGTTTGGAAAAATGGACACATGGCCACTGTTTTATAGTATAAAATCAGCTGCTTATATAACTCACCCATATCGTCGGCACAGCTTTATTTGTTAATCATGAAGATGAAAACTAAATTGATTTTCTACTTATTAAATAACACTGGCAGGATATGTGCTTGTTATTGTAACTTCATTCTCATCTAGCTTTGAATATGAACTGAGCATGGATTGTCCTTTGTCCTTGGGCTAGCATTATGTCCTCATCATTGTTAAATGTTCCTGGGCAGCCTGGAATAGACAGTAGGACAATAAAAACACTGCCATTTGCGTGAGCCTTTCGTGCCATCAAAGGGAATCCTGAAGTGATCTGGTGGCTCACCAACATTCCAAAACCAAGCAGTGACATCTAAGCTTGGCCTCTCTATTTCTTCTGTCCACCAGGGCTCAGCATGGCTTTATCTACCTATCCTTTGATTATTCTGAACTCTCTAATTGCCCAGGCTATTTCTCACTATAAATAGTTTCATGTACTGTATTCAGCATTAACGTAGGGTGGGTAGGTGGAGATGTCGTCTATTCCTCCTTCTCACAGATTAACAGCTAATAAACACCAGGCAGCACTCTCTCCTCTGAACCCCTTCTTAAAATACAGAGTTTGATTTGCCAACACTGGTGTATTTAAAGCCTCCAAGATTCCAGGGAAGACTTTAGAAAGTTAACTATACAAGTGAGACCTCCTGGTCAGGGAGGAAATGTTCCAACTCAGACAATCTGAGGGGAACCTCAGAGCTATAGCTATTTATAAGAAAAGCATATTTGTTTTTACCCAAAATGTTTCATTTTATTCTGGCATGTAATATTGAAGAGAGCTCACTATCAGAGAGGACAGACAACATTCATTTCATCTTGAAAGACAAAGATTGTCTGTTCTGGGAAGGGACTCCATACCACCTCCCTTCCTCCATTTGCCTTCTGTTACTTTCTCTACTTTTCCTTTCTCTCAGCCTAGATAGAAATGAAACAATTGTTCAGGAAAATCAAACATCAAGAAGCTGTGCTGAAGCTTTAATCAAAGCCTCAACCAATACTTCAATTTGAAGATATAGAGTATCAGTGAGATTATGCCAGATAATCTTATTAATTAACCTGGATAATTATCTGAAAATGATGGATTTGAGCTCCTAATGAAGATGATAGAAGCAGTTAAAGGGAGGACAGAGCAGATAGTGAGTACCTAGATGAACACCAATACCAATAATAATTTATATTATGCCCTGTATAGTGTAAATACCCAATGCCAATGAATGAGAAGCCATAACGGAACGTATGTATGAAATATTGGGTAGCTCCTGAAATCTGCTAGTTTGTATTAAAGACCAGCTAGAATATTGGGTTATGCAAATACAAGTAAATATTTGGAGAAATACATTGGTCTGTTTTGCCTGAGATCTATCTTGTGGGTCCAAGCCTTCTTTGCCTTCAGCTAGATGTTTCTCCTTGCAATCGAAACTGTTTGATTATTTGTTTTCCTTTCATTTCTGCCACCCAGTCATCTCTGTTGATTTAACAAAACTTTGAGGCCACATCATTTTGGCCGCTTTCCCGGTGTAGGGCTGACTCTGGGATGGGCTGCACCTGTGGTAATGTGGTCGTGAGGATGGTGTCATCTTGGGCTGAGCAAGCAGTCAGTGGTGTGCTCTGCACAGCTGCACGCCCACGGCCAGTGGCTTTGGTCTTTAACACTTTGTGTGCTCTTTTCATGCATATCAACCCCCCTGAGAGGTCAGAGTGAGTTTTCCCTAAGTGCAGTTGTAGGTTTGCTTATACATAATTTGAACGAGTTGAATTTGTTCTTTCTACATTGTGGCATCTTTGTACCTTGTGCTTTTCTAGGCTAACTTATCCTGATAGTGTTCTCCCTTGGTGCCTATCCTATGCCACTTGTCACAGCACCCACTTTTTGTGGATCTTGAAAAAGCCAGTGAATTTCTTGGGAGTGTTTACAACTTTATTTTCTGGTGTTTTTTTCCCCAGAACTGGACTTGAAGCCATCATGGAGACTTATGCATTTTGGAGACCTCCCGTGCGCACACTCACCTTCGAAG
This sequence comes from Octodon degus, assembly GCF_000260255.1. NCBI lineage: Eukaryota > Metazoa > Chordata > Mammalia > Rodentia > Octodontidae > Octodon > Octodon degus. The sequence goes on along the minus strand of NW_004524833.1, from coordinate 259,413 downwards.
ATTTTACCACTATGCAGAAGCAGCAAGGTAAAGCCCCAGGGGAAGGCCCCTGCTTAGTGTTAGGATTGAGGAACGTAGGAGAGGCTGACTGAGTACAGCACATGCCAAGGTATGGGTTACACCAGTTCTCCCAGAACAGAGAGAACTCAATACCTCTGTAAATAACCAAAGCATCACAGCTTCTGCAGACAAGCTGGTTCTAGAGACAGCATCTCATCTGGCATCCCAAAGTATTTCTTCCTGAAAACATACCTATAAATTTATGCTAACAAAATGATGAAATTATTGTGGCCATTACTAAACATTGACATGGGCCTCAGTATTATAATAGATTGCCATAATAATTTTATTTAATTCTTCATGGAAGCCTCATCAGGTTTCTTATTCTAGTTCTTTTTTTTTTTCGCTCTTTCAAGTTTATTTTATTTTTTATTAATTTTATTGAGAAATAAATAACAATGAGACAGTTTCAAAACCTATTAATAGGAGAGTTTCAGTAATTACTAATTGCATATTGTCTTTGTAGTGGTTATTCATAGCACAAGATGCAGACATGATAGCCTGTCCAAACACTATTAGTACAAATCTTCTCATCGAATTAAAAGAAAGTAGCTGTATATCTATCCTAATCTCATTCTAGTGCTATATATGAAGAGAAACTTAGCTCTGGACAATAGGGAAAAATTACACAAGGTCTCACCGCATGGAGCAGCTAAAGCCTACTGAAAGCCTGTAACCTGTGTTCTGTCTTGTTTTGCTTGCCTGGATTAATACCCCTCTCAACTCAGTGGAGTAAATGAAGTTGTCCCACTGCTCCATGCTTTTCACAGTTTCTAATCTCCCTTCCCCATCATTCAGGATGGGAAAACTTGGCTATATGGGAGATGGCCTGGAGCTGATCTCAGTTCCTTTCCTGATACAGTCCTATGACTAGGTCCATTCACCTGGGTACCTGGGCTGTCTAGGTGTCAGCTTATGAATCTTCGTTCCAGTTTCTCCAGCTTCCTTCTGTACAAATGTGACGCTGCTCAAGATGTACAGACTGAGCTCATTTGTAACATGGAGAAGATAGAAAAGGTTGGCAGAGACACTGCCAGCTCCTGACAGCAGATATCAATAATAACAAATATGTTAACTGTTGTGTCTCCAAGATGTGCCATACGTAGGACCTGGCAGCTGAGGAAAAGCTAGTGACCACAGATTCCTTGGTGGACTGTGGCTTAAGTAGGCAAGGTCCCTGTCCACCCCCATCTTGCAGCACAGGCAACTGGTGTGTAAGTGGATGTACATACAGTGTGACCAACGAGTGTGGCAGCCTGCATTGTATCTGCATGTGAGACCGTGGGCAGCCCAGGCTTCAGGTTACGTAAGTGCCCCACATCAAGGTTTAGGATGCTTCTGAAAATTTTATCATTGTGAAGACATACTGATATTTTGAGGGTATTTAGTTAGGTGAAACTGAAATTTCAAAGCATAATGTTGTGATTATTTCAGTGACCCCTTTTTATTGAGGGAGAAAAGCTTGAATCACTGGATTCACTTGGTAGTGAGAGGAGGCTAGGAAAGCTAATTGACTGAATTAAATGTTCTATTAAATAGTTAATGAAAAATTCTATTAAATAGTTAGAATATGCATATATTTAAAGGACACACTGAACTTGATCCAGATTTGTACTAGTTCCTGATATGTAGCTGCCTGGGCTGGTGGCATAGGCCTTGCTTTAAGTGCTTCTGTAACATTAGCTCGGGGACAGTTTTATGCTGCTATTACAGGTAGAGGCCAGACCAACCTTTCTACTTAGATGAGGATAAGAATGCATTATTTTCTTGCCTTTGCCACCATTTTCATTGAATTTCCTCAGTTCATAAAATTTCAAGTAAAATACAGAGTTGAATGAGCCATAGTTGTATAAAACTCAAAGTCTGAAACAAAAAGCATAAAGAAAATGCAGTATTCATGTTGAACCCGATCCCCCACCCTGCGATGAGAAACAAGGTGGAAAGTCTGGGCCAAGGAGGTAGTGGGAGGCTATCAGTGATCAAAGTATGTTATATGCACGCATGAATCTGCCAAAAGGCAGTCCACTGATATGTACAATCAAGAAAATAAGAATCAATAAAAGCCCCACAAAAGTAAAATCTTCTAAAACTATTAAGTGATATATCTTAAGTAGTTATTTTCTTTTATGGAGAAGAATGTGTGAGATTTACTACCTTCTGCCTTTGACAGAAAAAGGAAGCTGAGGCATGCAGCCATCTAATAGCAAACCCATAGTTAAGTGGTAGCAGAACTGAGCTGAGGAAGCTAATGCTGATCTCCACTTGGCAGGGCATTTTCCTTTCTACCACATCATGTTATCTTTCTTCTTTCTTACTAAAATTTTAAATTCATTTTACACAAAGAACTTAATTGGTTCTTCTAATTATTGTTTTATCATTTAATGTCTTGAACATTAACTTTTGATAGGTCTATATTCCATTTTTAAAAATGAAGTCAATTTTGTGGTCATATTTTGAGATGTCTTCATTTGCAATCAGCAAAGATGTTTATGTGTTGAGGGAATCTGCAGATAGAACCTCTCTTCCAGGAATGTTGAATGCTGCTGACAACAGGGAAGACATGACTATCCAACTAAGTCATGCTTTGGCAATCTAGACAAATCTAGGCAAATCTAGTAAGAGCACAAGTCCATTGTAGCCAAATGCAATGCTATTGTGTTGTACTTTTGATAGATTTTTTTTTCTTTCTGTATTTCATACAGGGTTTCACTATGTAGCTTGGACTTGTAGTGATCCTTCTGTTTTCAGCCTCCCCAGTTCTGGGAGGCATGCACCTGGTGAGCATGTACGTGTGGTCCTGGTGGCTGGTTTAGCATGCCCAGAGGTGGGGCTGGCGCGGCATTTGGTGCCAGGGATTGAGCTCCACTCCCGGCGCTTGCCTAAGCAGGTGCTTAGCCAGCTGAGTTATCTCACCGGCCCTGGATATATATACTTGAATAAAATGTGCATTTCAGCTTTTTATATATAAGACAGAGCTACTTGCACTCTCCAAACTGAGAGTGCTCCCTAGAAGAGTGGCTCCAAATAACTTGGTAATACTTGTGCTGAAAGGAATGGTTCCGGGACCTCAGAGCTGGTGATTTGTCTTTCTCTGTGGGAACAAGGAGACCTGCCTTTCCTGAAGCTCCCCCTATTGTTCAAGTGCCAGTGGAACTCACTACAGACCTTCTGGGTGTGTTGGGGTGTGCTAAGCAATCAATGGATTAACATTGTGGGATCTCTCTTGGTGACTGGGCTTGCACCAGATTGATTTTTGTGAATTAGAAATAGGGCAAAAAAAAAAAAAAAAAAAAAAAAAAAAGGGTCAATGAAAGGGATCAGACACCAGGCAAGTTATACTAGTAAAATACAGAAAAGAGTAGTTGGAAGACATCAGCTTTGGAACTGTGACGTTGTTGTGATGACGCAAAAGCTTCCACCTTACACAGGTCTCCTGTTAACACTGAGATGAAGAACAGTGCCCATCGTCCAGCTGGCCACTGAGCAGTCGCAGGATATTTTTATAGAACTTCTCTTTTGAGATAGAAAAACATTGATTTCAGTTGCACCAAATGAACGAGGAACTCCTGTTGGAGTACAGAGAGCATTTCAACTCATTCCACGAAAAAGAACTGTGTAACTTGAGCATTCCTAATCCTAAAATCCAAATTCAGAGCTTCTCCAAAGATCTAAAGCTTTTTGAGTATCGATGGGAACTATAAGTGGAAAATTTTACACCATGAGACTCTATGAGCCAAATTATTAAGAGCAATGTACAAAGTTACTGTCTGTATGATGCATACATGAAACAAGAAATAAAGTTCAGGTCTAGGCTTAGATCCTATCCCTAAGATATCTCACCATGTATGTGCGAGTATTCTCAAATATAAAAATCCCTCAAAATAAAAAAAAAAAACCCTTCTGATATCAAGGATTTTAGGTCAGGGTTATTCAATCAGTAGCTAATTTTGTATTCAGTCAACAATTGAACTTCTCCCCAGCCCATTATGCTCAGTGTCTCTGAGGCTGAGCCTATAGTCGGGCTCCTCTCAGGGAAGGAGCCCACCATTGCTCACTGTCTTGCACCTCTCTTGACCTCTGCCTTCCTTTCTATCAGCTCTGTGTTCTTGAGTATGTTCACATTCTGAGCTTCCTGGCTATGGCTTTACTCTGAGCCTTCGGGTCTCTCACTTGGGTGTCCATAATGTCCTCTGTAGCCTCTAGGTTTTCCTCTGAACCACTCTGCATACGGTAGTCACAATTGCTTTTTTCATAGCAAGGCTCTGTCTTAAAGATATTTTGAAAGGTTTTACCACAAAGGAAATTATAAATATTGGAGCAAATGTGTTTACTATTTTTAAAATTACAACAACTTTGATTTAAAATATTATGCAACACATATATGTATTAAAATGTTATATCACATCTCATAAATATCTTGTTTTATGTTTTATTTATCAGTTAAATATAAATATGAGTTAAAAAGTTCAGGGTAGTTAAACAAAAGAGTAGGTCAACTAAAATGTGTAAGTTTTTTTTGTTTGTTTTATGTTTTTGGTACAGGGTCTCACAGAGCCTCCTGTTTTCAGCCTCCCCAGTTCTAGGATTACTGGTGGGCCCCACCACACCCAGTCTGGGTGGTTGACTCAGAGCACCTGTGGGTGGGGCTGGTGTGGCATGTGGTGCTGGGAATTGAATGTATAACTTCTTTTGAAGTTATCTTATTACTACGGAAATCTATAAACTTCTTAATCCAGACTATATAATCTGGGCTTCTTAATCTATAAACAATTCTGGACTCTCTAATAAGATCGTACTATTATTTATGTTTATCTCTGCCTTTATTTTATATTATTTTTTATGTCTTGGCCACCTCATAAAATTGTCAGAGAACAGTGCCTCACTGTTCTTAGGAGCTCCTGTTTTTATCTTCCCTTTTGTTAGTTCCTACTTGACTTTCAGAACCACTTTCGTGTCCTGTTTAGATTCTCCCAGTGTTCTATTTGTGCATATCTTTCTTTGAAACTTTACACCAAACAGATGCTATTCTGTTACCTACATTTTATTCTTTGTCATGAAGGCCCACATGAAAGTTATCTTTTAAAAAGTTGCCATCATTTTCACATCATGGTTTCGCTCTTATTGATCAGAATGAGGTCAGAGTCGCAGCTCCTCTTGTTTCCTCAATAGTTTAAGGAATTATGTTTTTGAAAGTAAAGTAGGCATCTTATCACATCTCCTTTAAGAAGAACTTGATTTCTATCAAGAATCTAAATAGCATAACCACTAAGAAGGATATATGCAGTGTGTTATTTGTTGAAACTGTACTTCCGATTTGATTTGAAACTGTCTCATTGCTATCTGTTTATCAATAAAATTTTGAAAAAAAAAGAATCTAAATAGCAGAAATCTCTTTCTACTACTTGTGAAGAATTGATCATAGTTGAGGAGGCCATAGTTTAGGACATATTTGCTAAATAGTTTACCTCCTACCCACTTGAGTCATGGCCATTGCTTGAGCAATTTGCTCTCTGTGAAAGCCTGAGAGAAATTCTTCTCTCTAGGTGACAATCCTTAGGCATACTCTACATCATCTATCACTTTCCTCTGTGACCCCATAATCTCCTTATAGCTTCCATTGGAGGAAGTGGCCCATAGTTTATTCCTACCCTTCTCATTTTCTTTTTGCTCTCCTCCATCTTTATCCTAAAATTTCCAAACCTTCAGATTCACAGAGAGATAGCCTGTGGAATTAGAGAGACATATCCATTAGAATTCTTTTAGGTGTGTGCAGGCTAAAACCCAAATGGCACAAAAAAAAGAAACTCCTTGGTTTACAAACTAAAAGGTACAAATAGATGATTTTAGACAAATTCCAATCTGGGGCCTACACAACTTCACCCAGACCAAATCTTTTCCATTTCTTAATTCTATGATCTTCTCCATGTTGACATCATTCTCAGGCTTCTGTTTGATAGTTTCAAGCATCTTTGGCCCTACATATTTTTAGCTTTTGCTCCAATGGGAAAGGGTATGTGTTTGTCTTCTAAGATTCTAGCAAAATCTCCCTGAAATTCCTTGGTTCTGCATGGGTACCAATTGGTTCCTTACTCCAGAACTAATTATAGTGATTGAAGGAAATACAGATTTTGACTGTCTAAGACAGAGCTATATACTTTCGTTGGAGATAAGAAATAAGAAGTAAACATGGGAGAAGGTCTTTATCAATGGGAAAATTTGGTGCTGTTTCCAGGAGAGTGACAGGTTATTTTAAGTGACAACAACAGATGTATACCATAGAAAGGAAGGCAGTAGAACAAGTAGCAGCAAAGTAAGTAATGACAAAGGTGTTATCCACCCAGAGGACATGGTAGGTGTAAAATAGGACCATCTGAGGAAAGACACCAATGTGAAAAATGAGAGTTAGATAATATAGGAAAAGCTATTTTAAAGTGAAGGAGTTTGGATTTATGCATATCTTTAAATTTTATAGAAAGGAAGGTGCTAAGACTCTTTCTAAGATCGAAAGCACACAGTTTCCATTAGTGCTATAAATATTCACAGCCGCACTGTGTGAAGGGGGTACCCTTAGTTGTGATGGACAGTACTGTGCTCATTACAGTTCATGCTTTCTGGTAGCCTCTGGGTGTATTCCCTGGGATCAGACCAGATGCAGATATTTTACCTCTTGCCCACTTGAAAGCTTCAGAACACCTGGTGAGTTACACCCCTCAGGAACAGATGCTATCGAGTTATATGAGAGAAGAGTCTGGTTTGAGGAACCAAATAATTACATGGAGATTTATTCTTTACTAGTCCAGATGGGGTTTTATCTTACTGGCTTTTAATGTTTTTTTGTGGGGGAAAAATCACAACAAAATGAATCCAAAAGGAAACTGCATGTGAAAGCCCCCATATTACAATCTGGAAGTGATCAATTTAAAGATGCAAAAGTCAGCAGGTTTGGCATTCAGGATTTTCACGGTCACATGTAACTTGTCTTTATGGTACACAAGTATATTCTAGGTTATGGTCCTTGTATGGGATCACTGCTAAACACGTATCATCTTAGGATGTTTGGGATATTAGCTTTGAGCGTTTCAGCAAGTTAATGTTGGATCTAAATTTCTAATGTGCAATTTGCTTTCTATGAAAGAGAATCCTACTGGGCCAAGTAGGATTCAAGGAGCTGAGACAGTGGAGATTCATCCAGGAATACTGGAGAATGTTAATTACCTCTTAGAAGTAGGTTAAGCCCAAGGAAGATAGTGTGAAAGACACCAAAAAGTCTGCTAAGTTTGTGGGATATGTTTTCCATCCATTCTGCTTTGTTTGAGCTGGGAAGAGACACAACAGTGACATAGTCCATGTTAATTCTGAGCTGAGAAAGGATAGATGATTCAGAGAGGAGCCAGAGCTGGCATAGTTTTTGGGATTATGGCTCAGGTTTGCCCACAGCCTGATGTGTATCTTTAAATTTTACGGAAAGGAAGGTGCTAAGAGTCCTAAGAGCGAAAGCACACAGTTTTGATGTGCTTGATCCAGTGTCTCAGCATTCATGGCCGGGAGGGTCCTTTAGCCTGTGTATACTATTGGGGCATCTGGCCCTTGTGACATCAGACTCATCAGTGTGTGCGGAGGCCCAGGTACCGTGCTGCCCGGATAGAGACCACACTATCAGCGCTACAGCGCTGGAGCCCAAGATTCCTTTCCCCTTCCTTTGCTTCTGTCAGCAGAGGGAATACTTGATGCCTGTGTACTAAGTGCTGTTATGAGTATTTCGCAATACATATTATCTCGTTTGCTTCTGAAAACACTCCTGGAAGGTAGCTATTTGTAATACCATTTGGATGGTTATGGAGCCTGAAGCTGAGGAGGCTGACTTCAAAGGTTTCATAGTCAGTGAGACAGTTGGGGTGGGAAATGGGTTTGTTTGTCTCTGTAGCCCGTGTTAGCCTATGAAAAAATTTGTTATCAAGACTCCTAGAACATTCAAAATCTAACAGATGCACAGAAGATGGAGATGAAGGGAAGAGAAGGTTCTGTAGAAAAGGGAGCAAAGCTTCCCTTTGAGGCAGCTCTGGTCCTTTCTGTCTCAGATCAACCTGGCCCTCACTCTGCCCTAGCTTTTCTCTGATGAGTGGTCTCGACTCAGCCAAGTGTTGAAATGTGCAGAGAAGGCGGGCTACCTCCTTAGGCTTATTTAGCACTTGGCTGGCACTCCCAATCTTGTTTAACAGTTGACAAGCTATTAGATCATAAGAGAATAAAGCCTTCTTAGTACCTCAGTTTGCTTCGCTGCAAAATGAATACCATAGTCTTCTCCCTGTATGTGGGCTTCGAAAAATAGCTATTATCTACACGGAGCATTGCAAGTACATAAGAGCATTTCTTCAAAGTGAATAAAAGCAATGTGACCTTCTTTTGGACAGGCTTATTCCTCCCTTCAAACACTAGTTCATATGGAGGCTTCCACCCCCTGAAGCTCAGCAGGCCACCAAGTCTCATTTCCAGTGAATGTCTTTTAAAAGCCAAAGCAAGCTGACTACAAACATTTTAACATGTGACTCTCATCTGCACAGCAGAGATCCCTGTAACTTGTTAATAGTCACCCCCCCCCTTTTTGTAGCGAAACCAACCAAGGCCTTAAATCAGTACCATTCATTCCATTCTGACCATCTGAGAAAGCCATTTAGAACTGTGGAAAGTCATCTGCTTCGCCTCACACTTCCTGTGGTAGGGCTGGGGCCAGTGCTTGAAGGAGCATACCTCTAACGGGACAGTACAGCGTGCTGAACAGGTGGCCTCCGGGGGGCCACGTAAACACCAGATCAGGGGTAGCAGGACCAGGTTTCAAAGAGAGACCAGATACATATCTTGTAAAACACAGATCTCTGTACAGCTGGAGTCAAGTTTCTCCATTTGCACCGTAATACTTATGTCAGTGAAGCTCATGACATTTAGAGTGGAAAAGAAGGAAAATGTGTATGATGTTTCAAAGAGAAGAAAATGAACCCCCGAGTTTTACTTAAAGCACAGTGGGCTTGCCCAATTTGCTGTTTGAAAACAGGTAGCGTGAGATGGTCATCCTTCTCTTTCTAGAATCTTCATCTTCCAGAACTCCTTTGTTGTATTAAAATGATTCCTTAGAAAGTACTTGAAGTGACCCTGCGCATTTTATACTGCTTTAATCCTCAGATACAGTGGCAGTGCTGAAAAGGGCAGAAAGGGAAGCCAGTGTCTTAAGCCCTTCATTTCACAGCTGAGGAGATTTAAGAGGCATCTGCACTGCTGTGGTCATGAGATGGACAGGGACCCACGGACATGGAGCCTGGCTTGGGCTTTTCTACACCAGGGCTAGCTTCTAGTAGTAGTTCTAGTGTTGTGGAATAAAAAAAAAATTACCTCCCCTACAGGAATTTAAATTATGAGCTAGATATGAAGAAGGAGAATTTCCTGAGATGACAAAAGTCAGCAGTTGATTGTACTGACTGTAAATTCAATGGCATCTTGAACATTCATTTATCAAGGAAGAAGTGGCATTGGTTGCACTTTATAAAAATGTAACTGTGAAAAGAAACTATTAACATGAACCAGGGACCTGCTTGTTAGCTCAGTTGTTTAAGTGCCTGCTTGTGCAAATGCAGTCAGGTGCAGGATACCGCAGTTCAACGCCCAGACTCACCTTTAAGGCAGCCTGAGCCAGCCAAAAAAAAAAAAAAAAAAAAAAAAAAAAAATCCTTCTCAGCCTTTTAGACAAGATATCATGTCTGCATCTTGTACTATGAATAACTACTACAAAGATAACAATATGCAATGCATTACTGTAACAGTCCTACTAACCTGTTTTGAAGCTCTCATTGTTATTTCTTTCTCAATAAAATTAATATTAAAAAAAACATGAGCCAAATTTGGACTTCTAAAACCAATAGTGCTACCTGTACCTGTGGGTGTAGGCTGAGATTTGCTTTCTTTTCACCCTGTAAAAATTAATTTTGAGAGGGGCCGGGGAGATGGCTCAGTGGAATAAGCACTTCTCTGGCAAGTGCAAGGGCCTGAGTTCAATCCCCGGTTCCGCAAAAAAAAAAAAAAAAAAAAAAAATTAATTTTGAGTTCCTCTGATGCATCTGCATCTTAGTCCACATATCTGGGACCCCTTCCACTTTTCCTAGAACATTGTGATTGTTGCTTTTGTATCTCAGTGTCTCTCAATCCTGATTTTTTGCATGTTTTCCTCATTGGTAAAGACCCTGCTCCTGTTTCTTTCCAATTAAGATGTCCTTTATCCTTTTATAGAATTGGTTAGATTCTTAGAGTCCCAACTGATATTGTGGGTGAGCTAAAGTTACCATGCCCCTGAGGTATCACAGATCTCACCCATTATGGGAAAATACCATAACAGTGTGAGTGAGGGAATCCTCCAGTGGGATTCAATATACAAGGCAAAGCAGCTACTCATTCTGAAATTCAGGGAAGGGCTCAGCAGCTCCATCATTCATGAGTGTTCAACTTCCACTGGGAGGTGGATGCTGCCCTGCTCCTTCCTGGCCCTAGGAAGGCAGGCTTGTGAAGATCATTGTTTGGCTTTGTTAAACTAAGAACACATTTGAAGTAGGCTGGATTGAACTGTCTCTTACTCTGTTAGTGTGCCAGTCACCCATCCAACTGTTACATTCACATTTCCTGAGATAACTTTTTCAAAAACAGGTTCAGTGACTTTCAGAAATGGGACAGATGCTACACATTGTCCAAGTCACAGCAAGCTCTCTGGATCTGAAACATCATGGAAATGTAACTTCTCAGGGACTTTCCCATACCTAGATCAGATGCTCTGGGAACAGAGTCAGCCATTTGCACTTTAACAAGTTCACCATCTGATTCTCACGTACACTCAGGTTTCAAAACTATAACTAGGGGTTTGATGAAGTGAGAACTTCAGGTTGTATCAGTAGCTTTCAATCCTGGTGGAACATTGCCATCACTCAAGGAATTTTTTTGACATGGAAGTCAAAAAAGAAATTCATTCAGAAATTCTGCTTTAGTTGGTTGAAGGTAGAATCCTAGAATGTCAGTGTTGTCCAGCGCCAGGTTCTCCTTGCTAGAGAACTATTGATCTAATCCAATTTTCCATCTCTAGATGAAGAAACTGAAATTTACAGACAGTAAATTAGGTGTCCAGGGGTCCTATGGGTGGTTAGCATGGCAGAGGTGTGAAGAGAATTCCTCATCTCCTGACTTTCAAGTCAGCTTATGGACAATTTGACCTTTTGTCCTCATGCAGAAACTAGAAACCCCAATTATAGCTTTTATTCTAGTCTCTGAAACTGGGCAGGTTCTTGTGGAGATCAGCAGAGCCCCTGGATCATACTTCTTTTTCCGGAAAGCCTTGCTTTATTCTAACATAGTAATTATAACTGGGCTTATAATATAATGTGTGTTTCATATGACAGAACATGAATCTCGCCCCAGAGCTCATCAACTGGGCCTCTCTGCTTTATTTTCACATTTCTCAGCCCTGATTTGACAGCCTGTTGTAGTACCCCTCTTCCTTGACATAAGATTCGTACTTGATATACTATGTTTTGGGATAAAAGACTAAAGATGGGAAAGTAAATAACAATCACTGGTTAAAATACAAATCAATACATTTCCATTGGGAGTGGGGCAAATTGAGCAGGTGGGTCTTAAAGCTGATCACTAGAGGCTTTATTGAGAAGTGAACTTGCAAGCAGGCACAGGGGCTGCGAGTTTGATCCCCAGGCCTGCCATGCTGGCCCCATCCCCAGGGCACACTGAGAAGGCACTTGAGACTGGGTGTGGTGGCCTGCACCTGTAATCCCAGCTCTTGAGGGGCTATAAACAGGTGGATCACTACAAGTCCAATCTAGTAGTGAGACCCTGTGCTGAACACCCAGTAGACCCTTCCCTAAAATTAAAAAAAAATTGATCTTGTTTCTGATTGTAATGTTTAGATCTTTGATCCATTTTGATTTCAGTTTAGTGCATGGTGAGAGACATGGGTCTAGTTTTAGTATTCTGCATGTGGAAAGCCAGTTTTTCCAGCATCACTTATTACAGAGGCTGTCTTTCTTCCAGTGAGTGTATATGTTTGGCCACTTTGACAAAGATAAGATAGCTGAGTATGTTTGGAGTTGTTTCTGCATCTCTTTATTTTTTAGTTCAAAGAAAAAAGGGATAAACAAACAATGAAACAGATTAGTAGGAAATAGCTTTGTAGTATAGTTTCAAGTCAAGGATTGTTAGGCCCCCTTCCATGCTCGTCTTGCCTAGAATTGTTTTGCTATTCTCTTCTGATTCCAAGTGAATTTTAGCAATGTTTTCAGTAGTTTTATAAAGTACGCTAATGGTATTTTGATCAAGATCACATTGAATCTGTAGGACAATTTTGGGAGTATGGCTAATTTTACTAAATTTGCTCTTCCTACACAAGAGCAAGTTTTGGAGCTGGGGAGATAGCTCAGTGGTATGAGTGTCCACCTGGCAAGTGCAAGGAGCGTAGGTCAGTCTGTGGTACCACAGTCTGTGCTGGCCCTGTGCCTTGCTGGCCACAGAAACTGGGCATGGTGGCACACGCCTATAGTCCCAGCTCTGTGGAGGCTGAGACAGGAGGATCATTAGGAGTCCAAGCTGTGTAGTGAGACCTTGTACCAAATAAATAAATATATAAAATATCGAAATAATTTTTTTTTAAAAAAATAGGAGTTACTAAGGTTTTTTACAGAAGAAAAACAGTGCTTAGTGTTTTCTCCTGTCACCTTTATCTTCGTTGGTAATGCTTGTATATGTACATCCACAGATCAAGTCATTCAGCATAGTGTTTTGAGTTGAAAAGAAAACAAGGGTTCTATAAAAATCAGCCCCTGTTGGACGTTTGATAGCATCTTCTGTGCGGCTTGTACTTGGCTGAGGCCAACTCATTTTACGGTGTTTAACAGTATTCACGTTTCGTTTTTCAGGGGGCAGCACAGGTACTTCGCCAACCACCTCCAGCACCGGGACCCCATCTCCTTCAGCCTCTTCCCATCTTCTGTCTCCATCCTGTTCTCCTCCAACTTTCCACTTGGCCCCCAACACTTTCAATGTGGGCTGTCGAGAAAGCCAGCTGTGTAATCTAAACCTCTCTGATTATCCACCTTGTGCCCGAAGCAACATGGCTGCCTTGCAGAGCTATCCAGGGCTGAGTGACAGTGGCTACAACAGGCTCCAGAGTGGCACCGCTTCAGCCACCCAGCCCTCAGAAACCTTCATGCCTCAGAGGACTCCATCCCTGATCTCAGGAATACCAACTCCTCCCTCGTTGCCCAGCAACAGCAAGATGGAAGCCTATGGCGGCCAGCTGGGGTCCTTCCCCACTTCGCAGTTTCAGTACGTCATGCAGGCAGGCAATGCTGCCTCCAGCTCTTCATCACCACACATGTTTGGGGGCAGCCACATGCAGCAGAGCTCCTACAATGCCTTCTCCCTCCACAACCCCTACAACCTGTACGGATACAACTTCCCCACCTCCCCCAGGCTAGCTGCGAGCCCAGAGAAACTGAGCGCCTCTCAAAGCACTTTACTCTGCTCTTCTCCTTCCAATGGGGCCTTCGGAGAGAGGCAGTACCTGCCCACAGGGATGGAGCACAGCATGCACATGATTAGCCCTTCGCCTAACAATCAGCAGGCAGCCAACACGTGTGACGGCCGGCAGTACGGGGCTGTCCCCGGCTCCTCCTCCCAGATGTCCGTGCACATGGTCTGAAGGGCAGCTCCAGCACCCCACAGCCTATGGCAACCGAGACTCGAATCTCCATAGGCGGATCCTCCTTTCTGGGATCCCAGTGCCTTTGGAAAACACGATTGTTTTTTTTTTTTTTTTTTTTTTTTGAGAAGAAAAACAGATAGACAAGAGACACTTTTCAGCCACTGAAGGATATGTGCAGTGAATCCAGCACAACTCAGTGACCTGCCTTCTCAAACCTTAGTTTTATAAACCATTGTCTATGCAAGACTGGCCTTTGAAGAGAATGAATAATCATTTTGTAATAACATTAAGGGAGACACTAGCGTGAAGCTGCCATGAAAGTTTCCAAACACACATGTGCAGACCTGCCTGTACACACTTACTGCGTACTCACACGCACATACACATAATTATGCACAAACTCATGATATGCAAGCATCCTGCACACTGACTCTGAGCTGGGTGAACTCGGTGGAGGGAGGCCCAGGATGGTGCTGTCGCTGAGAATCTCTGTACAACACTAGATGAACTGGGCTAGCAGGAGCCACCAGCTTTTTACTGCCGCAGCTTGTGCTGTTTCTGGAGTACATCATGCATCCTGTAGCCTTTCTCTACCAAGGAGCTTGGGAAGACATCAGTACTGCAACTGGACTTGGCTTCCTGAACATGATGGCTTTTCACTTGGACTCCCTTCACTCAGTGTGCTGTCCTTGATATTCCCGGTGGTGCCTGTGAAACGAGGGAGTGAAAGAAGCTGAAGGAGAGAAAGAGAACAGAGAGCAGAAGGGTGGAGAGGAAGACTGAGAAGGAAGGTGTGAGCAATGAGGAGAGTTTAATTTACCAAGGAGATGTGGCTGAGTTTGTTTGCCCAAACCTACAGGTTGTAGAGAAAGAATTGTGGCGTCACTGAGGGAGGAACCTCTCTGGGACACTGTGCAAGGTCAGGGCACTTGTGCAAAGGCTAGAGGCCAGGAGTGCATTTTGATCCCAGGGCTCCATCCATGGTGACCAGGAAAGAGGGGCACCATGTGGGAAGTGCCAGCCTCACAACAAGAAGAATGGCAGGGGAAAGGACAGGGAAGTATGAAGGTAGAAGAATGCTACACCCCTGTGGTGAAACCAAGCTCAGAGAGAGACAGCCAAGGGGGGCCTGGCCTCCACATGCCAGATCCAGACCCCAGAATGGGAGGGCCTGCCTCCTACCCTCCTCTGGCTGGAGAGACACTGTCATGGTCCAGGGAATTGCAGACAGGTCTTTTATACAGTTTTTTTGAGAGAAGGGGTAGTGGGAATCGAACTCACGACCTTGCACTTGCCATGGAAGTCACTGTGTCGCTGAGTTATATCCCTGGCCCTTCTGTAGATCTCCATTTATATCAATTAGTTCAGTGCATTTTGAAGTTTTGGGTTTTTCATCTTTCTTTTTCCCTTTAAGTCCTTTAATGGTAAGAAAAAAAAAAAACAAAGGAAGCTTGGTGCAAGTTAAATTTTTTAAATGGTGTGGAAATGCAAATAATACCAAGTAAAATAATACAGATACTAAGATTTTTGGTTTTGAGGTGTTGTAGATAAATGTATTTATATGCCTAGTGGGGAATCCAATATTTTGAATATTGAAAAGGGGGCAATAAAAGGGTGTGTAAAATATGTATGAAGTAAAGGTGTATAAAAATTTGCCCTTATGCACGGAACTGTTTCTAAGTGCCAAGCACAGAAACCCGCTAAATAAAATCTTTGCAATTGTTTTCCGTGTGTTTGTTCATAGAATTAAACAACAGCCTGGCACACTGTGTTCTGCCTTACAGTAAGCACAGCACTTGAATGCATGCTATTCTATGTGGTCTTCAAACAAACACATTTAGTAATTGAGCTCCACACAGATTAAATGAATTATCGAGAATGGTATAAGTCAGAAGAGAGGGAACTAGGACTTGAAGACAAGTCTTTTCTTTTTTAAAATTCTATTCTAAAGAGAAAAAAGACACAAACAATAAAACCAAGTTTGGAAACAGATTAGTGAGACAGTTAAAATACTTGATCCATTGCGTATTGTTGTCTTCATGGTAGCTAAGCAGAGTACAACATATAGGCATGATGTCTTGTCTAAACAATTTTAGCCCCAAACATTCTTTTCAGTAACCAAGAGAAACTAGCAGGTCTTCTGATATTAACAAAATGTTTGCCTTTGTATGAGCTGCAGGAACTTGTATCAGAGCTCTCGTCTTTGCTGTGTAGAAGATATAAACCGTGAGTGACCATTTTTCAACAATTTGATGAGGGCCTGGGGAGATGGTTCAGTAGAATAAGTGCTTGCCTGGCAAATGCAAGGACCTGAATTCAATCCCCATTCCACAAAAAAAA
>NW_004524833.1:213475-243164 GCF_000260255.1 Octodon degus | reverse complement strand
TTATTATTATTATTATTATTTGCAGAACCGGGGATTGAACTCAGACCCTTGCGCTTGCCAGGCAAGTACTTATTCTACTGGGCCATCTCCCCAGCCCAAAGATAGGCATTATTTTAATAAGCATTTGATAGACCTGGAAGCAAGCTTATGAAATGTTCACTACTTGACAATGGTTCTCAGGTAGTGAGTGATGGAGCTGGTATTCTCATATCTGAGTCTGTGGAATTAGTCCCTTGTCATCCTGCCAGCACTCTGGCAGTCCTGGCAAGCACTTAGGCAATCAAGAAAAAGTAAATACTTTAAGAGATGTAGGCGAGAATGCCCCTGAGGACAGACTTTGCTTCGTACGTTTAGTTATAAATATATACCCTCCCCTGAATGCATCACTATGGCTTGAGAGGAGTTGTTTTGAGTTGTTATGTACCAAGTAGCAACTGGTGATACAACAATAAAGTGCTCGGACTCTGCACTTTTATTAAAGAGCACTTTGACACATTATCTAATTTGAATTGTGAAATAACCTCGTGTGGCAGACAGGGCAGAGATATCACTTGCAAACGTGCAAGTAAGATTATGAAGGTAATGATCTGCCCACACTTATCTGATCTGAGAAGTAGAACCGGGACACCAAATCCCCTAGTCTTAGCCCTGCCTCAGACTGTTTCCCGCTAAGAAGACTGTTCACTCACTGACTCATCTGAGGGGTTTGGCTTGCTCACTTACTTACTGGAAATGGATTTGGATTTGAGGGAGCAAAACCTTAATCATTGCTTTGGTTGTATAACTTCAAAAAGTAGCATATCAGATAATTTCATTCATTAAATTTTTGCAAAAGTAACTGAAGCAATGACCAAGTGAATACTTCCATGGATTTCAGGCTATCAGCATGACCTGCTCTCAAAACTTAAAAAGACTCATATTAGGAAACCTGGAGTTACCCCTTGGCAGGATGGTAGATCAGAAACAGTGACTTAGAAAATGTTTGGTTGTATCTTTTTGAATTATAAGCAAAGGAAAACTTTATTCATTGGTTTCATGCCCTTCAAGTTTTTAGGTAAATAATCAGAATCTGACAAGCTACATATGTCATAGAAATCACCATATTTAATTTTAATATTAATGATTTGAATAAACTTTCAGGGTATGAAATAAAGATTATTTCTGAGATTTGGACTTGTTAAGAGTCCATATCAGTTACAGCTGAGTTACAGTGGATGTATCCGTTCCATGTATACCCAAAGAAGTAATAACATTTTGTTTAACACAAACTGGAGAAAGAATTGTCAAGACTATGCTTTTCTAGTTCTTTTTAATGAAATAGTGGATGTTCATTCTGCTTATACAAAGGGCTAGTTGTCAGAAGAACTGTTCCTCTGTAACATACGTGCTCCACCTGCTCGTTTTCCCTGGGGAAAGGCTGTCACCTTCATGGGTGCATCCTCCGTGTCCGGGAAGGTTCCTAATCTCTTGCAGGATTTCAGCATATGTGTGCTTTTATGGTGAATTTGAGGCTTGTACAAATGATTTCATGGATGAGTTATTATTCACTCTAAAGGGACATACAGGGCCAGAGAGATAGCTCAACTGAATAAGTGCTTACCTGGCAAGCACAAGGTTCTTAGTTTGATCCCTGGTACAACCAAAAAACAAAAATAAATAAATAAAATAAAATAAAATAAAGGGACATACATTTTCTTTTTTTTTTTCAAAGTGCCCAACTTTATTTTTTTATCATTCTTTTTTTTTCAAAGTTTTATTGATAAACAGATAGCAATGAGACAGTTTCAAATCAAATCAGAAGTACAGTTTCAACAAATAATACGCTGCATATATTCTTCTTAGTGGTTAATTGCTGTACAAGATGCGGACTTGTGATCCTATTTACAAATACCATTAGAACAAATCATTCTATTCATTAAGAGAATGTAACTATATATCTATCCCAACCTCTTTGAATACACAGATACAAAATGGGCATTCATCGGTATACCCCATTTTTTCTAAGTTCCGTTATTGAATATTATAGGTGTGTAAACTCAGCAAAATATTCTAAAAGAGTCCAGTAGCCCATAATAGCATTGGGTCTTCTGTTTAACTGGCAATGTCAGAAATTATTGACCTGAGTCCCCCACAGCTCAACTTAACAGCATGGCTTTACTTCCTATATTTCATCTTCATACTTTTCTACTGGATGGTTAAGACCAAGGTAAAGCAGGACCTGTGCAACAAGAGTTGTAGCTTTTTGGTCTGAGAAGGTCAGTGAAATGCCCTCAGGATTTATCCTGAGATCCTGTACCTCAGATTGTAGAACCTTTGTCAGTGCAGCCATGTGGATGAGTCCGGACATACATTTTCAAAGATTTCTTGTCCCTCATACAGTAGTCTGACAAATCCAAGTAACTGATATTAGCTAGCAAACAGTCATATGAAATGGAAGGTGAAAGCACCATACGTGCCATGCTTGTTTCTAGGAATGGCTCCTTTCTCATACATACAATAAGCAAATGACATGAAAAGGTGTGAAAATTCAGAGAAGTTGCTTAAGGTCAGAAGGGGAGATTGAGATTCTTTTCATTAAGGTGGCAGAGCCTGAGCTATGAAGGCTGCCAGAGTTGCAAGGTTTTTCTCTTTTTTTATTTTAGATGTAAGGAATTGATGTGTTTAAGAATGAAATATCAACTTCATTACTATTAGCAATAAAATACATTTGGGATGAGAAATTGTAGCATGTATAATTAAAAAGGAGCAATTTATTTTATTCTTTTTTATATTAATTTTATTGAGAAAGAAGTAGCAATGAGACAGTTTCAAAACAGGAGGACACGGTAATTAATGCATTGCATATTGTTGTCTTTGTAATGGTCATTTATAGTACAAGATGTAGACATGATATCTTGTCTAAATGCAACCAAAATGCCTGTCACCTAAGGAATGGATGAAAAAGATGTGGTATTTTTATATAATGGTGTATTACTCAGCTATAAAGAATGATAAACCTGAAGCCTTCATATATAAGTGGATGCCACTTGAAGATATACTCACAAGACCCACATGTGTAAATATATGATCTCCCTGGTAGTGTAAGAACTCAAAAGAAGAAATAAAAATTGAAGATATAACACAACTAAATGGGAAGCGAGAACTTCAGGATTAAACAATAAAGAAAGGGCAAGGAGAAAAGCTAGGAAACATGGTAGGGGCAAAACCATACATTTATATACACAAGATGGTTAAGGCAATGATCCTGAGACTCTCTATAAGGTTTTTGAAACTAGCAGTGAATTGGTAGGATTCTCACCATGACTAACTATATATGCTGATACCTGTGAACGAAGCAACTGCACTGAATACAGCAATGTGTAAAAAGGAGCAATTTAATCAAGCTGAAGACATTCAGACTATTCTTGTGATCTGTGGACTAATATCTTCTATAAAATATTTCACTAGCAGAAGCTCAGGGGCTCAAATCCAAAAGCAGAGCAGCTCAGCTGTTGCCTGAAGTTTAATTCATTCACTGCTCCTTTCAGGCTTTCAGAACTCTGTAACGATGGCCCACAGCCTGTAGAAAACAGGTGGGGAGACACATTTCTGCAGAAGCTCCTCGGCCTTATTTAATGCCTACTGTGTGTCAAGTGCTGCTCTGGGCACCGAGATCTGGGGGCAATTAGAGGTGTTCCTACCCTCAAGAAGCTCATGGCCTGGTGGAAACTGATGTTGACTTCCCCAGCAAGCAAACAAATACTTTCCGATTGCAGCAATTACTTTGAAGAAATTAAAAATGAATTGCATGACAGAGAATGACTGGGGAATGATGATGAGAAATTAGAATTTTCTAGAGCTCTGATCTAAGCAGGTGATATTTGAACTAGTATAAACATAGACATTACCTTAGAATTTGCTGACTAGAGCACTTACTGAGAGCAGCTATGTCCTTTCTGAAAAATACTTTCTGCTAGTCTCGCTTCAGCTAAGGCCAGTCATTTTTGGTTTTACAATGGCTTTGTAGGATTGCTTCTTATTTGCTGCAGTGTTTCAGGAGTGGAGTTCATTGTGACATTCCTCACATTTCAATTTATCTTCTACATAATCTCAAAGTCTTATCTTGCTGACTTACTTAGCAGACCTTCTATCAGAAGCACGAGAAGCATCCCTTCTATCAGATTCTGATAAAATATTATAACTAATGATCAAATAATTAATAATGAAAACAATAAGTAAAGAATTTAAATATACCCTGGTATGCTATGATATTCTTAGAAGTGTTTTATGTACTATGGGTACATAGAAAATTTTTACTTTAAGGGAGCTTTAAGTTTGGTGAAGAAACCAAGATACATTCATATCAAGGAGTGAATAATAAATAATACTTTTAAAGTATTTAAAGTATTAAATTGGTTGCAAAGACCATATATTCTGGAGAATTTCAGGAGGAAACTAATTTTATTGAGTGTTTATTATATATTACATATTATGCAAAGTGATAGCCTATAATCTCTACAGAATTTGTATTTCAGTTCATATTTTATAGATGGGGAAACTGAAACTCATAGAAGTTAGCAATGTACACAAAATCACAGGGCTTGTAAATAACAAAGACAGGGCTCCAACTTATGCCTTTCCCCTACTATAACACTCTACAAATGAGATTTATAAGGACTGGAATGAAAAGCAATGAATTCATAGAGAAGGTTGAACTTGAATCGTACTTTGAAGAATTTGTGGAAGCTGCATACATGGAGGAGGAAGGAGTGTAAGCCAGTTTGAGGCACTGTGATGATGTATATCTTCATATGTGTCCATGCCCTGTGGCAGTAGGGCAGTGGGTAAAGGTATGTGCTGTCCCACGTCACATCGTATCATCTTCTTCCTGCTGCTCCTGGCTCTGTGACTCCTGATTCTCTTTTCCTGTGTGAGATGTCCTAGGTATGTAAGAGATCTTCAGGATCTCTTCCCACGTCTCACTGGGAAGCACAACTCATAAAGGGTAGTATAGGCTGGGAGGTAAAGGAGTTGCATCGTCACAATGTCCTTCTGCCCCCCTTCCCCAGCCAGGGCCTCAGGGGTAGCTCAGAGGCTACACTCCCTGAGTCAGGCTCTATACCAATCTCCTTGCTTTTTCCAGCCAAGCAGGGAGTGCCACGTGGAATGGTGAAACGGGGAGCTTCTTGGTTAAAGCCAAGAGAATATTCATCATGTTTTCCTTCTTAGCTCATTTTACTGCTCACAGCACTCATCTTTTATGAGCCAGCCTAGCAGCATTTCCCACTTCAGATGCTTTCTTCTCACACTTTCTGCTTTTATTTGACTTTATTGCAAGTCCTGCAGAGGCACAGAACACCGAAGAAGTTTTGAGAAATTATTGGTATTTTTCACTCAGTCAAGCCAAAGTAGAGGAGGGGTTGCCCCAGTATTGCCAAAGAACCCGGATCCATTCTGGAGGAAGTTCTCATTCTGGAGGAAGAAGCTTTTGTACTCCAATGAAAGTTGTTCTTCTCATTTTGTGTTCTGTACATCCTCTCTTATATGGACTTTAGATGATAAAGCACCTCACTGTGTTTGGATGGTGTAACAGATACACCTCCAAATCTCAGCGTATTAATATTCATTTCTCACTCATCTCACAATCTAACATGGGGTTCCTGGACAAGGGGTTCCTTAACAATCAGTGACTTGAAAATTCAGGCTCATTCGGTTGTTATATCAGTTCACTGTCCCCAACACACACACCTAGTGCCTCTTCATCAGATGGAAGAGGCAGAAAGGGAATTATACTTATATGGCACATTTATAAGCCAGATCTGGAGTTGGTTACTGACTTGCTCCCATTATAACTGGCAGAACCCTAATAACTACATCTACCTGCAAGGGAAATGGGAAAAATAGTCTAGTTGAGTGTCTGGGGGAAAGGAAATATACTTATTGGGCACTATGTAATGAATGCCAGCCTCTACGTCAATGTAGCCTGAGTCAATCTAATCTGATCTTTTTATAAACCCAGGAAAAAGAAAGTAAATCTAATTTCTCAACCCAGATTATTAGCTGCTCTGTAAAACAGTCTGGAACACAAAGCTCTACTGCATGGCATTTGATTCATTTGTAAGGAACATCTTTCAGTAGAAGTTTTTCCCCATTGCCCTAAAATATTTTGAGAATTTATTAAATTAAGAATAAGATTTTTTTTCAAGTTTTAAGAATTACAAAACAAGAAATATTTGTTAAATGCTTGGTATATATGGACAAAGTGCATTACATAGGTTGTGTTATTTCTCAGCAACCATTTTATGATATTATTATTATACCCATGTGATTCGTGAGAGAAAACAAAATGTGAATCCTGAGAAAAGTTGTACTCGGTCTGATTTAGAGCTTGTGATACTAATTAATAGAAACTATTTAGTTAGGTAAGAAAGCTATTATGTCATGTTCTCCTTAGTAAAGGGCTCATACAATAACAGAAATCACCTCTTATCTGGTTTTATCCAGAAAGAGCCCAAGCGTGGCCTATGTGTGGAGATCATCCCCAGTGTGGCAAGAGCACCCTCTATTCAGCTTGGAGTGTTCTTCAGGCCTTCAGACGATGTCTCCTACCCCAGGACAGAAGCATGGAAATCTGCTCACGCCATGTTATCTGCAATCCCCAAAGACCCAGTCTATTTGTGAGCCTCATTCCTATATGTCTTCTAAGCTGTATTTCTGGATTCAGGCTTTGTCTGAGGCTGTGGTAGTGATCTACACTTTGACCCAAGGAGGATACTCATGGTATTACTAAGAGAGGAAGCTCACATTTAAGCTTTCTGTTCAACAAAACAGTACCTCAGATCTTCTCATTAATTAGTTCTCTTTTCAGGGTAAAATTAGCTAGCTTTCTACCCAGAGTGGTTCGCAGAAACATGTTGGTAAAGTACCACATATTCCAATTCCATAGTCTGCTGGTCTAAGCAGGGCTTCATTAACAAAACCTTGGGCCAGGGTTGTAGCTCAGTGGCACAGTGCCAGGCTGGCAAGTGTGAGGCCCTGACTTCAATTCCTGGTATTAAAAAAAAGGAAAACAACAGTAACAACAAAGTCACTTTTCCTAAATGCTTGTTTTTTTCTCTTTGCAATGTGGTTTTTACATAATCTTCTCATTAAATTTCTTCAAGTTTCACCCTAACCAGGGTTGGTTATCCTGAAATATGGCCAGGAAATGGGTTCCTTCACTGGGTAGAATTAGACATTTAGACACTAGAAAAATAATCAGGAAAAAGTCCACAAGAGGCAGAGGTGGAAAAGACTCAGTTTTGTATTCAAAATATAAGGATTGAAGCACCCCAAGACTTTCTCAGAGACTTTCTCTGTGTCTATAATGTAGCTGAATAGAGCTAACATCAAAGACACACTAACCGTGTTGAGATTAGTAAAGATATGTGGAGTGCTCAGTCTGTACCTAAGATAGCAGCACACTTGGGCTTATGAAGTATAGCTGGAACATGAAGACAGAGGGTGAATGTCTCATGTATTATACTAAGAATCTAGTTTTATGATGTTCATTAAGGCCTGCACAGCCTTTTGGGAGGCTTTGAGGAAAATGCTCCAGAAGATAACAAGCAATAGACCAAATAAATAATAATCCAGTGGTTGCTAAATTCTTTACTTCTTTCCTGCTGAAAATATGGGGGAAAGCAGCCCCTAGCTGCTCACAAGAAATAATAAATGCTACCTTTTGAGATGTAAAGAAACCAGCTTTCTTGCAGTCCGTGGACTGTATGTCCTTCCATGTGAACATCAACACAAGCCAAACTTGGTATTCCACTACAAAGAGTGGGCAACTGAGAGAATTTGGGGGAGAATGAATCCACAGAACTAGAACTGATTTTTGGCTTACACCTTCAACAATGGCTCATGAGCATGAGTTGAACATCCATTGTCTATAAGACATAGTGCTAAGTGTGGGTAATATATAGATAAGTAAGAGCTAATCTACTCATTAACCTCTGTTACACATTTTATCACGGCAATAGTTATTTCTCTTTCTGGTCTAGAGTGGAGCCTGACCAAAAAGAGAGACAATTGGTGCAGTGATAAAATCCCTAGGAGAGCTCAATGTGATGCCAAAAGCAGAGTCACACAGAGACATGGAGGACATTAATTATGTTGCCTAAAATTAAAAAATATGTATATTATTTCGCCTGAGCCAAACTTCTGTCTTTCCTCCGTATCTGTAGAGCAATACCATGTATTCCCACAGCATCTCCACACTCTGAACCCGATTGTGTGAAAGTGCACAGACACTTAACCCACAAGGGGAAAGCCAAGCACAGAGTGTAAAGGTCACTTGTGGGAAGGTGTGAGAGGCTTGGAGGAAGCCAAATCACAGAAGAGTTACCTATGCAGGGGCCAAACCAAGCAAGATTCAACAGGGGCCCTCTTGCCTCTTCAGGCATTTCATAGGCCTACACTTGAGGGTGCTAGCAGGACCAAAAGATCCAGGGTTATGAGTTATTTAAGTTGGCCTCCAGCATGACTAGCTCTTTTGTGAGTTGGCCGTTCTTGGGGATGTCACACCTTGATTTTATTGGACTTTACTGAAGAATATTTTTTTAGGTGCATTTTATGCTTCCAATGACATAATCCTTTCTATTAGCTGAAATAATTAATAAAGAACCAGTAGTAGGGTATATATTCATTTTAGCTCATTATCTCCTGGAAAATGGAACTTTGCAAAATCTGTACTAGAGGTACAGCTCAGTGGACCAAGGTTGCAGATACAACTGACTTTTGTCTCTCATTGCATTGGCCAGAGGGCCCTGATGAGAAGTAGGCAGCATTAAGAAGAAGGTGGGAGGATGTAGCCTTAACCCACAGGCTTCAGCAAGCATCTGTTTTTTACTTTAGTTCTCCTAAGTACCTACCATAAGACACTTTAAAGCACAAGTTTGTAGAACTTTTAAGTCTGAGATTTGTGACCCATTTTAAGGGAGCACAGATTTCACAAATGGTCCAAGCACAGAGTAGAGTACTGCTGTGAGCAGAAGTCAGAAGCTGGTATGTGAACATGATCCAGAAACCTGAACAAGCAGAAATGAGCAGAAACCTTAAGGGCTGGAAGCATCGACTCTCCAGGAGTCAAGCTTTCTCTTTTTTTATAGGACAGAAGAGGACAGAACACAATGCATTATTATTTGATTTCCACTGACTATGACTGCAAGCAGAGACTTTGATTAGCATGTTTTGCTTCTAAAGAAGCTGCAGTCTTTGAGCTAAATCAAATATTTTTCTGCTACACCATGGAAGACAACACACAGGGAATGAGCCCTAGAACTATTGTAAAGACACCTGCATTTTTGTCTTTGGCTTCATTGTTTATTAGTAATAAGAGAAAGATTTGAATCTACTTCCCAGGTTGTTAGAGATAATGTTAACATGGAGTCAAAAGCCTTAATCTCAGTAAAAGTTGCAGAACCAAAACTTGGTAAATGTTAGTAGTGCTTGCCCAGCTGTCCTCCTGATACAAAAGAACATGTTATCCGAAGCTGAATCAAAAAACGCATGAATAGAATAACATGACTGTCAGCTCCTTTAAAGCTGATGAAGAGAAACTGTAAACCAGCGAAAATCTTCCGTAGCTCATATTAAAGTTGGTGGGTGATAGGTTTCAGAGGCAACAGCTATGGCGGCAGTGGTGGTGGTGCAGCAGAGAAGCAGCAATGGGGGAGGGAAAGCTTTTATTGACTCTAAACACAGGGAGAGGACTGAAGGCAGGAAAATGGGCGGATCCTCTGACCTGGGACAGGGAACCAGAGAGTCCATGGACTTCTGCGGGGGGCGGAGTTTGAGGGGCAGGTTTAGTGACGTATAAGGAGCTGATTGGAGGCTGCCTTGTGTGGGCGGGAAAGGTCACAGGGAGATGTACCCAGGGCTGGAGTGGGGAAGGAGGAGGAAGTGGTCATTGGGAAGATGAGCTGTTGTTTTAAGGGCTTCAGCCATATCAGACGGCTACTATAATAATTCAGCAATTCACACTAGGGCGGAACCTATCAGTGGGAGCCCCTCCCTGGTAACTGGGCCGTGCAAGAATGCTTGCTTGAGATTTCGGTGGGCCATGCAAGAGTAGACTTCCGCATGAATGGGCTGAAAGAGTGGCAAGCTTAAGTCCCAGATCAGTTTCCTCACTTCAGAGGCCATCTTGGATATTTCAGGCCTTTAATAATTTTTTTGGTGAATTTTCAAAGTAAACTGTTTTAAGAAATAAGTGAAAAGAAATATGTGTAATAAGCTGACAAATCTTACTAGAAAGTTAAACTTGAGTGCTTGGATGTTTCATTTCTTTCCAAGCACTTTAAATGGGTCTTAACTAGTTCCTTAATAGGAACTTAATAGCATTTTAATAAAGGCTTTTTCTCCTCAGAGCCACAACATTCAGAAAAATACAAAAGAATAACAAAGACGTTTACCTTTGAGCAGTTGGTGGTGAAACTTGGATGGAGGTAGAACTCGGTTGGTTTTATTGTTATTTGGAATTCAGTCTCTGTGAATGTCAGTTTCCTTCATCTGCAAAATAGAACTGATTGCCGCTTCTTTACTTATGAAAGGAGAAGGATTTGAGTGCTTGCATTTGAAAAGCATTTTTACTATAAATGCACTACACTCATGGCTTATAATACAAGGACAGGAAGAGTTTCTCTTTCATCTTCTTGAAGGCGTATAACAGTATTGGAGGTACAAAAAGCACTATATTATTATTATTATTATTATTATTATTATTGGCAGTACCAGGGATCAAACTCAGGACCTTCCACTTGCCAGGCAGGCACTTACATCACTGTGCTATATCCCTGACCCCCAACAAGCACTAAATTAATAAACTGAATTGCCCTGGTGAGAGCTAGTGTTTTCATACTTACTTTTTAGATCTACTCAATTAATTATTGCATTTTGTAACAAAACAGCCCATCATATGTATTAAAAAAATAATTTTCCCTGACATAGTGCTGTTAATTGTTTGGCATGTCTTTCCATGTTTCTTTTTTTCTAAACTTACTTAGCCTACACGCTCACGTGTATAGCACCATAATACACATGTTCATATATGGTTTAGTTTTTCATTATTTTCACCAAAATTGATAATGCCAAAATCTTATTATATGGGTACCTTTATAAAAATTAATTTTATTTATTCTGGGACTAGCTGCATACCACTCTATAGCATGGGCTTACTATATTTTTTGTCCAGTATTCTGAAGATAGGCAGAGTTTAAGCTGCTCTCATTTCATTTATTTCCAATTTAAGTGATGAAGCAAAAATTAATATAAATATATATATACATATATATGTATACACACATATATATAATATTACATTATATATGTATACACACATATATAATATATACATTATATATATTACTTTTTGATATTAAGTTTAAATCAATCCTGGCTCTCTAGCTCTTTATGGATCAAATCTGATGGAAAATCATGCTGGATTCCAAAGATAGATTTGACTCTTAGCAAACTGTCATGGCTTCTTCAGCTCTCTCATAATCCTAAAATGAGCAAGGCTTACTCAACACCTGCCACCAGCACCAGTTTCCCCAAATGGATAATCTTATGGGCTTCAGCAGACTTGACTGTGAAGACATTGGATGCTGCCTGCCTTCAGTGACCACCCCTTCTTCACAGATGCTCAGGGGCAGGGCAGGGATCTCCCTGCTTCTAACCATACATAGACAATTTTAGCAACAGATAGCCTGACATCTGTTTCATCAGGTTCTTAATCTCAAGACCATTAGTAATTGACACCATAAATAAGATCACCAGTGAGTGCCGGAATCTTGGAATGGGCCAAGAATCTGACCTGCAGATTCTGGGGGATTGGATCAGAACAGCCTTGTGGTAAACTAATATCTGTGGCAGAAAAAGGGTGACTCTAGCACATAGCTGAGTGGACACACAGGTTTCCCAGCCTGGAGGTGCTCCATAAGTGAGATAAAATTTCCTGACCTATCTCTGAGATTATTTGTAGTCATGGTTACAGCATGTTGTAGTCAGAGTTCAATTTTATAACTACAGAGAATGGGGCTTCAGACTCTAGGCTTTGGGCCAGAGATTGCAGAAAGGTAGTATTTTGCTAGTAAAAATGTAAGATACTAAATTTAAAAAAATAGTTTGTCAAAATTAAAAAATTGGGAAATGCTGCATAGAAGTCTGAATTCTGCTATCTCTTTGGAAAAAACAACCATTTGGTAATTTTGAAGCTATAGTTTTGTGAGGAATTAGTATAGTTGCCCTCTTCAGAAGGGTTATGAGCTCTCGAGTTTATTTTTATTTTTATTTTATGTATTTATTTATTTTGTATTTTTAGGGAAGGGTCTATAGGGTGTTCAGTGTTTCACTGTTAGATGGAACTTATAGTGATCCGCCTGTTTACAGCCTCTCAAGAGCTGCGATTACAGATGCTTGCCACCATTCTCAGTCTCAATTGCCATGTTAGTGTGCCCTGGGGGTGGGACTGGCATGGCAGGCCCAGGGATTGAACCCATGGCCCCAGCATCTGCTTGCAGGTGCTTTAATCCACTGAGCTATTTGGCCGGCCTTGAGTTTATTTTTAAAGTCTCTACCTGATCTTTTTCACCAGCGCTGGAGTTTATTACTTCTGATGTACATGTGATGAAATTTACATCTCAGAACTTCTGTTGCTACCTATTGAACATAGGTGGTAACCACACCTTTGGTGTGGATTAGATGGCCACCTTCAGAGTTCTCAAACCTAATTGTTTTCCCACAAGACAAAGATGACAAATTACAATTCACTTGATGAAAGTCATAGCCAACATTGATCCTAGCAAAATTTTTATTCCTAACTTGTTGATAAATAAACTGTGTGCCTAACAGGTCAACTAAATTACACAGGTTTGCTGAGGTAGTTTGCGCTAGAGTGAATATTTGGACAGTTGCTCCAATAGCTGTGTACCATTTTATTCTTTCAGTTCCATCCAAAGTTGAGCATGCCTTCAAAAAAGGATACTTGGAGTGTTCATAAGTTGATATCAAATCAGTTTTACTTTTAATTATTTTCTTGAGATATCTATCTTGTTTTTATTTTGAACTTTTTTATTACTATATGTTTGACATAACGAATACATTCATTGTGGGGTATCATTATGTGTCACATTTTAATCCTTTTCACTCTTTTCCCTTCTCAACATGCCCAGCCCTGCTTCCTATCTCTGCAAATTCTATCTGCTTGTTTCCTATGGAAGGCTGGGAAGGTGTAGCTGACTTCTGACTTGGCCTGACTCTTGTTGCATAACTTTGGCCAACTCTCTTCTCTGAAGTTCAATGTTTGCAGGCTTTAATGAGAGTAAATGAGTAACCTGTTAAAATGCTCAGCAAATAAGAGACCCTTCCCACTTAGCTGAGTGCACATACAAGTGTGCCGCAAATAAGATAAAATTTCCTGACCTATTGCTGATATTGCTTGTAGACATGGCTATAGCACTTGGTCATTTCGAGTGTTTCCTGTGACTAGGGGCAGGAGGCTTCAGATGTCATTAAGTTCAATTCTTTATATTCAGGTGAATCAAACCCTGAACGAATTTGTAGATGAAATTTAGAAACATTATTAGTACTGGTTAAGAATGCATGGACATTGAAATGTTATAGAACAAATGAAGAATGGTAAATGTTACTAGTTGTTTATTTATTCAATTTGTTTTTTATATATTTGGTACAGGTCTCACTATGCAGCTCAGACTCCTACTGATCCTCCTGTTTTCAGCCTCCCCAGTGTCAGTAGTATAGGCATGCACCGCCACACCTGGTCACCACACCCAGGCTCAGTGGCTGACTCAGTGTGCCCAGGGGCGGGGGCAGCATGGCATGTGGCGCATGGGATCAAACCACCATCCCTACACTTGCCTAAGCAGGGCCTTACTCTGCTGAGAGATCTCACCAGCCTGAAATGCTTTATTTTGAAAGAGGGGATACAAGAGGATTTCAACTATGTATACTTGATGTCAAATTCAAGAAATATTATGGAATATCTTAATAAGCAGATAATTTCAGAGTGTTTAGAAAAAAGAGTAAAGACTACCAGGAGTCAAATGATTATTAAAATAGGTTATTATAGGCAAAACTCATATTACCTTTTGGTTAAAACTGTCAAGTTAATTGATCAAGAGAATGAAATGACTCAGCTAATCACATTATTAATGTGCTGCTTGATAAAGATTTGAAAACATTTTGTGCACAATATGGAAAAACATAAATTCTTAAGGGACAATACAATGAAGTATTGTCTACATGTTATCCATAAAGTATTGTCTACATGTTGTCAATAAAGTATTGACTACATGTGACAGACCCTATTAAGTAGGAACATATCAAATATTTTTTCTGTGAGATCGGGAACAACACAAGGAAGTCACCTCTCATCATGTTTAGTTAATACAGACTGGAAAACCCCGCCATTGAAATTAGACAAGAGAGAAAAATAAACACTACTTAAATTGGAAAGAAGAAAGTCAAGTTGTGCTTGATCTTAGATGGTAGGATTTTGTGTATTGAAATCCCTAAAGACTTCACCAAAAGACTAACGTCAATAATGGCATAATATATAAAATTGCCAACAAAATTGATAATGTCTTTGTACACTATTAGTGAAATACCTGAAAAAGAAATCAAAAGGAAGATCCTATTTATTATAGGTAGAAAAATTAAAATATCTATAACTTTAACCAAGGAGGTAAAGTATCTCAGCAATGAGAGCCATAAAACATTGATGAAAAAAAGCAAGGAGGATATAAATGGAATGCTTGCATGTTTGTGTATTTGAGGAATTAATGTTGCTAAAATGTTCCTATAGATTCAATATAATCCCCATCAAAATACTAAAGCCATTCTTTAAAAATCTAGAAAAAAATCTTTTTTTTTTTTTTTGCTCCGAATGCCCTCATGGCTGGTTTGGCACGTTTGGCTGGTTTGGCTGGCTGGAGAGTTGTGGGGATCGAACTACAGCAACCTGAGGCTGATAGCTTTGTGGAAGCAGCCACTTAAACAACTGAGCTAAGGCCAGGCCCCTAGAAAAAAATCTTGAAGTTCATTTAGAACCAAACAAGATCCCAAATAGCAAAAACAACCTGGGAAAGAGAAACAAGCATCATACTATCTTACTTAAAGATATATAACAAAACTATAGTAATCAAGACAGCACGGTATTGCTTGAAGCAAATGCACATATCAGTGGAACAGAGTAGAACACCAAAAAAATAATCTGACCCATTTACATCTGATTTTTGACAGAGTTGTCCAGAACACAAATAGAGGAAAGAATAATCTCTTTAATAAATGGTATTGAGAAAACACATAGAGGAATGAAACTAGACCCTGTCTTTCACCAGTCACAAATATCAAATCAAATGAAGGAAATACTTCAATGTAAGATTTAGAATCATGAAACGGTTAGAAGAAAATATAGAGGAAACACTTTAGATCACTGATCTGTGAAAAGAGCTTTGGGATATGATCCCAAATGCAAATGTACCACAAGCAAAAATCAGATAAATGGGATTACGTTAAGCTACAAATCTTTGAGTCAATGTATGCACCTTATTAGTGCATGTTTGCCATACATAATCATCACTTTCATCATGGGGAATTTGCACATATACATAATGTATCTTAATTCTTTTTCCCTAATTTTCTCTCCTCCCTTGAACCTTTCTTCTCCTCCTGATTTACAAAAGCTTTTGTTTCTACTTTCTCTTTCAATTCTCTTGTTTAAAAAATTACTTTTCCTTTCTTTCCCTTTCCCTCCATCCCTTATTCCCCTTCCTATTTGAAAAAGCTCTTCCTCTTTCCCAATATCCATCCTCTCCTGCCCCTTATTTACACTTTGGGTTTCACATACAAGAGAAACAATGAGATATTTACATTTGTGAAGACACAACTTCCAGAATGGGAGAAACTATTTCGGTTGACAGGAATTAATATTGAAAATACAGGGGCCAGGGAGATGGCTCAGTAGAATAAGCACTTCCCTGGCAAGCTCAAGGGTCTGAGTTCAATCCCTGGTTCCGCCAAAAAAGAAAAAAAAAAGAGAAAATACATGTAGAATTCAACTTGCCTGCAAAAAGTAGATAATTCTCTTTCTTGTGACTTTTTAAAAATGTATTTAGGACAGGGTCTACAGGGTCTTACTACATTGATCAGACTCATAGTGACCCTGCAGTGTATAGCCTCCCAAGTGCTGGGATTACAGGTGTTGCCACCAGGCCCAGTCTCAATTGCTGTCTCAGTGTGCCCTGTGGGCCTTGGGATTGAACTCCCAGCTCCTGTATTGCCCTAAGCAGGCACTTTAATCTGCTGAGCTAGTTGGCTGGTGTCCCCTGTGACTCTTATAAGGGTTGGTTCAGTTGTAATCTGAAGGAATTTTATTAAATGAGATTAACGCATTAGATTCCAGTCAAGCAACAATGTTGTACACTAAGAGTAGTGGCAGCAGTGACAAGAGCTGCTGTGAGTGGAAAGGGGAAAGAGATGAGAATCACCTGACTCTATTTCCCCTGCAGACTGGAGTCAGGGTGTGGTTGGTCTAACGCCTGTCATGCTCCTCTTTCTTGGTTCTTTTAGCTTCCCATTGCCATGCATGGCTCCATAATGGTCTGGGCTGACTTGCTTTGGTGTCCTGGTTATTTAGAGGCCACGCTCCCTAAGGATTTGATGGGAAGTGTAGCTCAGCTATCAGCCACAATGCCCCTCCATCCACTCTTTCAAGAAAGTGGGGAACTGGAACATGGCTAAGGTGTGGAGAGATTCTGGCACATTAAGTATCTCCAGTCTGCCCAAACTCTAGGAATAAGGTTTCTGCCCAGCCAGTTCTCACTGAGATACAGCAATTATGGAGAAGCTCATGTGGCTTTCCCCTTTCCTCGAATCATTGCTAAGACAGCTACAGCTGTGCTGGAGCCCAGCACCCTCTTGCCCTAATCAAAGATCTTCCCTGGGACCAATCAACACACCTGAATTTGAATCAATCACAGGATTAACCTGGACCAATAACAGGCCTGCAAACTCCTATCTTTACAGTACTCCCTTCACACCCGTGAAGTTGGTGTAGGAAGGTGTCTTAGTTACTTTTCTCTCTTTGCTGAGATAAAATACCCAACATCCAGGATTAAGGAAGAAAAGATTTATTTAGCTCACAGTTAATGGAGCTTTCAGTCCATACTCAGCTGGCTCCAAGGCAGAGTGGCACATGGCAGAGGGCAAGAGTTCATCTTCATAGAAAACATCAAAACGGTAAGAGCAAATGCAAGGAGTAGTAGCAACAATGGCAACAGAGCAAGTCTGTCTTGCTTATGTTGCATATAGGCTATCTGCCTCAGCCTGGGTGTAGCACTCATACCCATAATCCCAGCACTGGATCATGAATTAATCACAAAGTCTAGAAGCCCACCCATAACTACCTCAGACTTTGGGGGGACAACTAGATACAAACCATAACAGAAGACTCCTTCCTTGATGCTGACTCTGCTGCTCTATTGCACAATAAAACTCCACTCTAGTGATCCTGGAACAAATCTACTTATGATCTATTTCTCAGTAGTGTGGGCTTAGAAGTTCCTGTGAGTCTACTCAAGATTTTAATTAGTGTGGACACAGCAATTACTTTAAAAGAAAGAGCAATAAAAACCAGGTGTCTTTATTTCCTACATGCTCCAGAGACCAGCAGCAGCCAACAAAGATCAGGGAGAGAGACTAGTATGGGGTGGAGGCTACCAACTGCACCAAGCACTATCTGGTACTGTGGGGGCTGTAGGGCTTGCAGAACTGAGCTTTGATGATTCACTATTTGTATCTGAATCAAGCCAAAGAGCTCTCAACTTATTAGCAACTATGGTAGCTAATACATATTGAACACTTCTCTATACCTGGCACTGTATTTTACACTTTAGCCTAATATATAAGGCAGTATTGGGTAACAGCTGAAACAACTTTAAGATCTCACTGACTTAATATAATATTATTCTTGCTACATTGCACACTAGTGTGGTTCAGAGGAGGCATGGAGGCAAGGAATATAGTCCTTCAGAGGCTCAGAGCTGTCTTATGCCTTCACCCTCATGGTGGTCCTTGGACTCACTTCTACTGAAGTGGAAGTTGGAAAAAGAGAGGGAGAATCTAATGCAAGAAATTCTGTGGGGCAGGAGAATAAAACTAAAAGTGGTTTGTATCCTTTCTACCTGTCTTCCATTGCCTAGATCTCTGTCTTTCTTAATCACAGAAGCTTAAACTCCAGCCCAAGAGGTTGAGCAGAACACAGATACTGGAAGCGCTAGTATCTGGATTACTTCTTCTAATATGCAATGTACATCTACGAGGTAGGTAATACTATTCACCATGGTTTACCTTGAAACAAAGGTAAAAGATCTAGCTGGGGTACAGCTCAGATGTCTATTGCATTGAAAGAAGAATAATGTCCAGTTACATGGGGCTAGGACTTTAATAATTGTCACATGGAGTCTCTCTGAAAGGGACTCTGAACAGAATTGTTTATGGTCAAGATAAGATGAATGGATGCTGTAATAATATCTTTTCAAATGTGGAAGATTTCATTTGAACTTGTTATGAAAAAATGAATTTGGTATGCTGTAAATAAGTGAGAGGCATTTAATGAGGGATCATGATCCTCTATCATGGTATTTCTGAGTACTCTCAACATGGCCAGGACTGTATAAGTTCTGTAGAGACAGGAGCAACTTCGAAGGGTATTGTTGAAGGGACTCCTAAACAGGATAGGAACTTTGCTTTTGTGATTTTGTGGGATAAAAAAATCTTTATGCCTATTTTAAATTTTTCCACAAACCTTCCCTTCCTCAGTTGGCATCATGTATGGAAGCAGCTTCTACAAATTCGCCGTGCAAACATAATAAAATTACTTTCGTTTAGATTAACCGGGCAGGGTGTGTATGTGTGAAGTTGTGGGGGTGGCAGTCAAGAGGAAGTGAGACACAAGAAAGCTGGTTTGAATTAGGATGCATAAATTAATATTTTTGAAAAGCAATTGTGTTTTACTGTATTATTTCCAACCAGATTAATCTTGTTAACTTTTAAGTCTATTTTTTTATTTTTTGTAAGTTTGATTTATTGTGTGTATTTTTAACAGAATAAATAAGTTCCTCTAAATGGGGTAAATATTTTTTAAATTTTTCTCTCAAATAGTTAATGGCAAGTCCCCTGTATTACTGTTCTCATAATTGACCCAGTCCATCTTTTTAAATAGATATTAGGAATCCAAGCTAAATTTCAGACTTTGTTCTAAGCATTCAAACCTCTGAATTAGTGTCATTTGAGTTAATGTGAAATGTATTATAAATTATTTTTCTCTCTTAAGGAAAATCTTTTCTCTTTTCTTTTCTTTTCTTTTCTTTTCTTTTCTTTTCTTTCTTTCTTTCTTTCTTTCTTTCTTTCTTTCTTTCTTTCTTTCTTTCTTTTTCAGAACCGGGAATTGAACTCAGGCCCTTGCGCTTGCCAGGGAAGTGCTTATTCCACTAAGCCATCTCCTTGGCCCTCTTAAGGCAAATCTTTGAGGCGTTTCTATTAATATCTCACTTAGGTGAAAAGAACAAAGTAAAACTGAATTTACCTTTTAAAAATATTTCTTTGTTTAGATTTATTCTTACTACATTAGACTTTTTGTTCTCTCTTCCTCCTCTGCCCACCATCTACCTCTTCTTCATTACTTTTGAGTGTGATTATTCCTTTTCTTTCCCATAAATGTTGACAGTAATTATATTTTCTGGGCTCCAGATCCCTGAGAAAGCTTGGGAGGAAGTGAGTGGAGCTGGGGAAGGGCACGGAGCTGCCAGAGTGACAATTTACTGAAGTGAGTAATGTTTTCTGTGATTTAGTGGAAGCTCTTTACTGGTGCTGTGTAGACCTAGTTCTGCTGGAGGATGGAAGAAGGGGTGGGCAAAAGTTCCAGCAATGCCTTTGAAAAATTGTTAATATTTTAGAAGAGGTTTAAATTTTCTAGTTCTATTTCCATATTTTAAAAAATGGAAACAATAATACTTGTCTTATCTTTACCACTTTCTTAAGAAATCAAACGTGTCAGCAGGGTAATTAATATATGTGAATTCTTTTACGCAAAAAGTTGATTCCTCTTCAATTGTCCCGCTTTCTTTCCATCCTTCATTTTATTTAAAACCTATTTTGTAGGACTCAGCAGCCAAAAGATACTTAACTTTTATAGAAGTTTCCTTTTGCAGTCTTAGTGACTGGAGGTTATGGAAAGGGTTGTGTCCCTGTAGCTGAATGATGTCTTCTCCTGGATGCCAGTAGAACGAGTTGGGAAGTAGTGGAAACTTTTTGAAGAAACATTTTACTTCCTTTGGGAGACAGGACAGGACATGGCTTCTTCAGCAGACAGATGTTCTGTGTCCAGGGCAAGACAGGATTCATTTGAAGAAAACAAAGGCTCAGGAACATTTTCCTTCAGAGTAGAAGAAGACGCTGAGCTAACAGAATGCTTTGCAAGTAATAGTCAGGGATGAGTCTATATTTTGTCAGCACTCAGCATGAAATTTAATATGGTGGTTAGAAAAATGCTTCTTGCAAATTCAGAGACAGTCATTGGCCAAGAGCCTCAGCACTCGTCCCTAAAGTCAAAGCTTTCTTTGTACTAAGGCCATGCCTCCAGTGAACTGCTCTGGGGTCGTTAACCCCAAAGTGGGACACTCCAAGTTTAGAACTCATGGAGTTAACTCTAATAACATCATGATTGAGCAGAACTGGGCTACTGATCCAAAACCATTCTGTGACCTATCTCGGACGGGCTCAAGGAATCCTCACCCACCCTGCCAAACCCTCCTTAAATGCATAGTTATCTAGAATATTTCTGCCTAGCTCTTTATCTTTCTCTGTTTCTGTTTCTGCCTCTGCCTCTCTCCAGCTTTGTTTCTCTGTCTCTGCCTCTGCCTCTGCCTCTGTCTTTCTCTTTCTGTCTTTGTATCTCTCTGTCTCCCTGTCTCTCTATCTCTGTCTCTGTCTCTCTTTTCCCCAGAGTCTGTTTTTTCTCTCATTCTTTCTCCCATTGCTCTGACACAGGTTATTTCTTTAATATGATTTTTGCACATTTACCCCCAGCTTGATTTCTGCTTTTCATGTGACCTAGAATAGCAAATATGTCAGGTTATCCAAATCTCACTTTCAATTTTTATATGTTGCATATTGGAAAATTTGAAGGGGGATGGAGAGAAGAACTAGTAAAGGTAGGATCTGAAGTTCATTCAGTATCTACCAAGTGCTGGACATAGACAAGCACATTGTTTAACATATTTGTCAACTTTATTGAAAAAGAGAGTCAAAATAAATGACTGGTCCAACATTACACAGCTCTGGAGCATACAAAGGAATTCAAGTCTAACTTCAAAAGTTTGTCTTCTGTACCAGCTTCCCACTTTTTCTGGCAGCTTCTTTATTTTTTTTTGGGGGGGGGAGGGTGGAGAATAAATATTTATTTAGATTTCCTATTTTCATTTTTAAAAGAGAATTAAAAAATAAAGAATAAAATTCAAAGACCCAATCAAAAAATGGGCATCTGAGATGCATACACACTTCTCAGATGAAGAAATACAAATTACAAATAAATACATGAAAAAGTATTCAACTTCACTGGCCATTCAAGAAACGGAAATTTAAAAAAATGCTGAGATTCCATCTCACCTCAGAAAGAATGGCTATTTTCAAGAGGTCAACCAATAACAAATGCTGGAGGGACTGACTGTTTTTTAATGAAGATCAAATAAGATAAGAAATGTGAAAACTGTGAGAAATGAAAAAAAAATACTAAACTAAACGTACATTACAAAAGTCGGAGATAATTATTTCAGTTGGCTGCAGTCAGGACCACTATATAACATGCAGATCCAGTACAAAATGAAAATGCAGGGCTTCTTGTTCAACTTTACACCAAAATATCAAGATGGAAATAGCAGGGCATTTAACCCCAAAGTGGGACACTCCAAGTTTGGAACTCAGGAAGCTAACCTTGATAACCTCAGAACTGTTAATTCTATGAAAATCAAATTGGGCTTTGAAGAAATTTTTTAGAAAGACAAATAGTATCAACAAGAAAGTCCTAGATATCTGAGACTCTCAATGCTATAGAAATGTTCACTGACATACTGAAGAAAAAAATTACACATATTAAATAAAAATAGGGACTTCTGAGCAAATGGGAGCCAGGAAATATCTATGAGAAAGCACTGGGGAAAGGTCAGGATGTGTTTCTAGCAGTTCCCTTTGGGCTCTGAATTTCTGGGGCATCTGATGACCATCATAGGCCTTGGTACCCTCCCTCCTAAACTCTACAAAGTCATGTCTTCTTTACTTCTGGGCTCAGTTTTTGAGAGAGCTTGCTCTCCTCTACAAGTATGAAAAAATACCAATGTTGACCTGACAGAAGCCCATAATCCCTTCACTTAACCGTCCAAGTGACACTGTGGCTCTGCATAGACTTCAGATCCAGCTAGCTCCATCAAGGGTTCCCAGCTAGTATCCTGACACTTTGAGCCCAGTTAATGACTATTCCGATTCTTCTTCATCTGGAAGCATCTTTGGTTGCCTCAAATATCCATTTGTCTGGAAAAGGCTACAAAGCCTCTTTATAAGGCATACAAATTATTTATGTACATTATTTTAGCTCTGGGTGCTGCTACTTTCTAGTGAGCATACGGATCCTCTTAGACTAGCCCAGGAAATCCATCAGCATTGTCTTCGTTGCTGCTTGAGTTTGACCTTCTGCTTTGAGCTTTTGACATGGTTAATAGGAGCTACTCTATCATTTCTTGGCATTAAAGCTGGTGACAACCTGGAGGAAACTGGCCATGAATCTTAGAGTTATTAAATGGTGGGTGCTCCACTTGTCAAAATCAGCCTGTTTTCTCATTGCTTTCTTATTTATTCTTAGTGCTAAGTAACGCTAAGTTTGATGCTTATTAACATCTGTGAAGATCATTCAACCAGCCTGGAATGTCCTGTATCTATGTTGTTCATGTGAGGAATTCTTATTTCCTTAGATACTATACTATTAAGAAGTGTCAATAGCTTGCTTCATCCTCTAGGTTTCTGGGGAGGGCCTGAAAATCTGTCCTGAGATGAACTATTAGGAAGAATAGAGGCAAACATTATGTAGAAAACTCAGTTCTGTTTAAGTCTATTCTCACTTAAAATATCAAATTTTTAAATCATGTTAGGTCATATGTCAGATCACTTTAAAATAAAAAACAGCTGCATCCAAAATAGATAATTTGCAAAGTACCAGTCAAATCATGCACATCTTCCTGATGAATCTCTTTGAAGTTTGGTATCTGAGAGAGAAAATGCTTTGGGTATCTAACACTTGAGAGAAACGTTTTTTAAACTGTTTTCTGTAAAACCAGTAATATTTATCAAAACTCAGGGTCTGTGGCTTAACTTAATATTGGCTATATTAGGTTAAATAAAATTATGCAGATTTTTTTTTTTTTTTGAGGAACTGGGGATTGAACTCAGACCCTTACGCTTGCCAGGGAAGCACTTATTCTACTGAGCCATCTTCCCAGCCCCATGCAGATATTTTTATGTGGGGGCTTATCAGAACTGTTAATTTGATAGCAAACAATAGTTTTGTAAGATAAAATGTGTGATATATTTCCCAAGAGTATTACCCAAGAAAATGTGTGGTCCTGGGTATCTTCTAGTGCTACTGACCTAAACATGTTTCTTTAGAAAGCATTTTGTTAATAGGGTACCCTCCTAATTTGTCATACAAGTGCTATTTTGTGAGAAAAGTGAGCATCACCATATCAGCATAACAAAAGTAAGCTAGAATGGTCTCTGGCAACCTGGGGACACCTGGTCACCTCATATGGAAGACATAGTTTAGTTTTTTCCAGAACAAGCTGATGGAAACAATTGGAGTACTAGGATTTCTAGGGAGAAGGTGACAGTGGCAGAGACTGTTGCTGGGAATGCAGGAGACAGAATTAGCAGATTTACGATGGACTTGGTGATTTTTGATATTCAGTGAGGGAGAAGAATTTGGAAGGGTCAATTTCAGACTACAAATAACAGTCTTCTGTAACATGGGTGGGAAATGTACAGCAATGTCAGACAGGTCCTTGCTACTGCTCAGCTGTCATTAGCACAGCTCTGGATGTCAACAGGGTCATGTGGTCCCTAGTGGCATCAGGTCTCAGTGTGGATGTCCACAACCCCTGCTTATTAAAATGGCTAATTGCAAAAACAAACATGTAGGTTCAAGCATCCTATGCAAAGAAAACGCAGTTTCACTCAGGACTGGCCAGATAAAACAGTTGTGAAAACCAAAATAACTTTCTTAGGCCTAATAGAAATGTCAAGTGTTTTCAATTCAGATGTTCCCTGAGCCTTATTTCTTCAATAGGTCATTGGCACTTGGTCTTGTTAAAGTTGTTTCTCTTTACACAGCCAATTGCATGGGTTTTACAATGGCCTTGTGTGTCCTGTGCTTCACCTGGATGATAGCACATGGTCCATGGATATATCAGTCTGCTTTTTGTTATCATAACTAAATATCCAAGGCAGATTGTCATTATAAAGAAAGGAGGTTTATTTAGCTCACAGTTTTAAAGGTTGAAAATCTGAACAACATGGTGCTGGTTCTGGAAAGGACCTGTGGTGATAGCAGGACTAAAAGCACAGGCTGGAGGAGAGATCACATTGTAGAACAGAAAGCCACAGACTGTGTTCATTAGTTGCATCCATTTACCTGTAAAGCCCTTACGTTTATCTTTTTTATAACTGATACTAATAACTAATACTCCATTGTGTAAAAATACCACAACTACTGCTAATTTCTGCTGTTCTATTGACAGGAAAAGTGAATGCTTAATTTTTGACCAATTTTTTATGTTTATATCTTATAATTTCAACAACTAATTTGAAGACAACAATATGCAATGTAGCAACCATTGTTGAATTCCTCTTAAAGAAATGTTAAGAATGTTCAAAAAGAAAAAAGCGAACAATAAAGCTGGAGAGCCATATTTCCTTCTGGAGTACTTGCCCCTACTGAAATAAGGACCATTCTCTTGTCCCCACCTCTGAAAGTTTCCATAGCATTATTACCCCACTCAGGAGCAAGGCGCCAACACATGAACTCCAACATATTCAAGCATAGTCAAACCATGGCAGCGCCTCATTTTGCTAATCTCTCATACACTCATGTCTTTTTACTCTACCTGATTCATACTCATAGGCATCAACCAGAAACAGACTAGGAATACAACACCTCAACTCCCCATGCTCTTTGGGTTGGAAGTAAGTAACCTCTGTTATTCATGATTGAAGCACACACCCATGGTTTAAGTTTTTAAGAAGGGAAAAACTGAATGGGATTAGACTTTTTCTAAATTTGTAAATAGTTCTTTGGCCACAGTGGGAAGAGCAGGTTGAAAGGGACAACTTTGGGAATACAGAGATCAGCAGGGAGGGTTGTCAGGAGCCAGTCTCCATCTGGGCTACAAATGGAGACATCCAAGATTCTCCAGAACCCAGAGTGACCCTTCTGCTTCTCTCAAGACACAGAGCAAGAACCAGAGTTGGCAGTGGCCTGTGACAGTACCCGACATTTGTATGTGGAGTATTTGTACTTTTAAAGTCACTTTCAGGGCTGGAGAGAGAGCTCAGTAGAATAAGCGCCTGCCTGGCAAGTGCAGGGTCCTGAGTTCAATCCCAGTACCACAAAAAAATTAAAAAAAAAAAGTCACTTTCACAATTAAGCCATATGATTCTTATAGTTATGTTTTTTTTTTTTTAATTTGGAAATTCAGGGGTTTGTAATAGCACTGTAGGTCCAGGAAAGCTCTGAGGTTCAGAGTCCTTTAGCCTTTCTGTTGAGGTTAACTGTAGTGGTTAATGATGGATTCCAAAACTGAAATTAAAGTCTCTTGATTTTCAGTTCTCAGCAGGCTCTCACTAGACAGCGTTTCTCCAGAGGCTCAGAGCATGTATGGCTCTAGGCAGGGCAGAGAAGGCCTGCTTCCCTAGTCAGGACTAAGAAAAATATGTCTTTCCTGTGTGTGGATGCTGAGGATCCTATTTCTAAAAGGACTGGCTTAGGTAGTATACTGGGATGAATAATGTCCCCAAATTTGTGTCTCTCCTGAAACATCAGAATATCACTATTTATTTTGAAGTAGGGTCTTTGTAGATGCAAAAGAGAAAGAATGGGCCTGTTATCATATAGGACAATTCTACAATGGAAGCACAACCCCCTGTATATTCAAATTAACAAAATGACTATGAGTATCAGGTTGCCTATCTGTGAAAGTGGCTACAAATGTACTAAAACCTCATGTAAAATGTAAGCCTCGGTCATAGGCTGCTACAAACTCATTCCATGCTCTGTAGTTTTGTGAGAAATAAAATCACTCCTCTTAAGTACAGTGAAATGGACCCTAGACTGAGTACCTGTGGTGTCCTTAAAAGTGGAGAAGGAACATAGGCACAGATACACTGAGAAGCTCCTCACAGGACAAGAGAGGCAGAGAATGGGGCTATGCATTGACAAGTGAGAAACCCCAGGGATTGCCAGCAACCTCTGAAAGAAGAAGTGCATGGGACAGACTCAGAGCCCTCCCCGAGTAACCAAGCACCACGGCACTTGGTTTCAAAGGGGGCTCTGCAAGTGTGAGAAAATAAACACGTTTTCATTCACTTAGTTTGTGGTCCCCAGTTAGAGCAGTCCAAGGAAACAGATACAGCTGGTGTCAGGAGCAGCACTGTACAAGAGAAATATAATGTGACCCATATTTGTGGTTTTGAAGATTTTAGTTGGTGGATTTAAAAAAGAGTAGATTTTTTAAAATAAATAATTAAATATATTGGTAACTATTAGATATATAATGATTATATTCATTAGGCAATTAGAACCTGTACAAGGTAAGTATTGATTCTTTTTTTCTCATCTATCCTCCCTTCAACCTCTCTTTCTTTCCTTATTTACAGCATTGTTTCCATGTCTTACTTTTTTTCTGCCTTTCCCTTTCTTTCTCTCCTCTAATTTTACTTCCATTTGATTTTTTTCTTCTTGTTTTATAATACCTATTATATAATTTGGTACTCATTAACACTTTCAGTTTCTAAAAACAGAGAAACAATGTGGTATTTACACATGTGTGTCTGATTTATTTCACTTGAACATATGGCCATTTACCTGGAAATACCTCAAGGTTGTCTTTTTTATGGCAAAAATACTACTGTGTTCTATAAAAGGTCACTTTTTTTTAATTAAT
This sequence comes from Octodon degus, assembly GCF_000260255.1. Taxonomy (NCBI): domain Eukaryota; kingdom Metazoa; phylum Chordata; class Mammalia; order Rodentia; family Octodontidae; genus Octodon; species Octodon degus. The sequence goes on along the minus strand of NW_004524833.1, from coordinate 215,865 downwards.
TCACTAGTTGATGGGCACTTGGGCTTTTTCAAAGATGTAGCACAAACCATGCTATTATAAACATGGGAATGTATATATTGCTGTGGGGTGGTGTTTTAATTCTTCAGGAAGATGAAAACAAGAGGAATTACTGGGTTGAATGGAGCCTCTAGGCCTATTTTGTTGAAGATTCTCCACACCGATTTCCCCAGTGGTTGCACCAGCCTACACTGCCACCAACAGTGGAAAAGGTTTCCCTTTTCTCCATGCCCTGCCAGCATTTTTTTTGTTAATTTTATTGAGAAAAAAATAGCAATAAGACAGTTTCAAAACAGGTTAGTAGGACAGTTACGATAATTAATACATTGCATATTGTTGTCTTTGTAGTAGTTATTCAGAGTGCAAAATGCAGCTATGAGGTCTTGTCTCAATACTTTTAGTACAAATCTTTCTTCTCATTGAACTAAGAGAAAATAGCTGCATAGCTACCCTATTTTTAAAAAGTTTTATATACTCTTTTTATATTAATAGAAATTGTCACATTAAAGTCAAGTACTGTAAAACATATTAATAGTTCTACAAGCAAAAATTAGGGCATTTTGTTTTGTTTGGTTTTGTCTTTTTGAGACAGGGTCTTGCTATGTAGTCCAGGCTGGCCTCGAGCTCACTTTGTAGCCCAGGCTGGTCCTGAACTTGCAATGTTCCTCCTGTCTCAACCACGCAGAGTGCTGGGATTACAGGCTTGAGCCACCACACCTCCTGCCAGCATTTGTGATTGGGTGATTTCTTGATGACAGCTGTTCTTCCTGGAGTGAGATCAAATCTTGACATTGTTTTAATCTGCATTTATCACACAACCATTGATGCTGAGCATTTTTCATCTTCCTATTTGCTGTTTCTACTTCTTCATTGGAGAAATGAGTATGCATTTTAAAATGACCAGTGTTGGGTTGGGCCTTTAAATTTGGAGGTTGCAATCAATTGAGTCTTTTTTTTTTTTTGAAATTTTTCCTGTCTTTTAGTTTTGAAATGTATACAGGAAGGTCTTCACCATTAGAACATCATAGTTTAATCCTGTCATAAATCCCAAATATGGCAAGGTACAAAGCAGATAGAGAGCTTAAACTAGGATGATGCATAGCGTGACATCAAGCATCAAACAGAATATTAATTTATTTCATAGTAGCCAAAAATATTTCATAGCTATTAACTGCTTCCTGTGTGTATAATCTTTTTTTAGATTTAATTTTATTTTATTATTTTACTTTTTTAAAATTTTATTGAGAAACAAAAAGCAATGAGACAGTTTCTCATTAGTAGGACAGTATCTGATAGTAGGATTAGTAGGACAGTATCAATAATTAATAATAGTATATTGTCTTCATAGTGGTTATTCATAGTTCAAGATGCAGACATGATATCCTGCCCACAAACACTATTAGAACAAATCTTTCTATTCATTGAATTAAGAGCAAGTAGCTACATATCTATCCTAACTATTTTGTGTATTCAGATACAAAATGGTCCTTCATTTGTATCCCCTTTTTTGTTTTAGTTTTGTCAGAGATGGGAATTCCATTGCCATTTAAATATTGTAGGTGTATGTATTCAGCAAAATAATCCAATATAGTCCAGTAGTTTATAATAGTAGTGGGTTATCTGTAGGACTGGCAATATCAGAAGTTGTTGACTTGACGCTTTTACATTTTAGTCCATGCTCTTCTTAATGGTTTCTGAAGAGAAATCTGCCATTATTCTGATGGGTTTATCCTTTAAATGTCATCTGTTTCTTTTCTCTAGTGGCTTTTAATATACTGTTCTTGAGCTGGATTTCTGGGATCTTGATTATTATATGTCTGGGTATAGTTTTAATTGGGGTGATGTTATTTGGAGTTCTTTTTTATTAATTTTATTGAGGAACAAATAGCAATGAGACAGTTTCAAAACAGGTTAGTAGGACAGTTACAATGGTTAATGCATTGCATATTGTTGTCTTTGTAGTGGTTATTCACAGTACAAGATGCAGACATGAGATCCCATCCAGCCACTATTATTACAAATATTTGGAGTTCTATATACTTTGATTACCTGAATGTCAGATCTTTTCTCCATATTTGGGAAGTTTTCTGCTATTACTTCTGCCCATATTCTTTTTGTATCATTTGTATTGACTTCTTTCTCATTCATGCCTATTAATCTTATATTGCTCATCTTTATTTTTTTCCGTAATTTTATTGAGAAACAAATAGCAATGAGACAGTTTCAAATCAAATTGGTAGGACAGTTCCAATAATTAACACATTGTATACTCTCTTCTAGTGGTTAATTGCTGTACAAGATGCGGACATGATATCCTATTTACAAACACCATTAGAACAAATCATTCTATTCATTAAGAGAATGGAACTATA
>NW_004524833.1:211002-212770 GCF_000260255.1 Octodon degus | reverse complement strand
GGAACAGGTATTTTTCATCAAGTATTGATATGTTGAACTTTAAGTCCCTATAGAATATGATAAAAAAAACCTTTAAAAATTAGAATATATTTTAAAATTAGGCATAAAGAATTATATACTTCTTATGTTTACACATAAGGCCAAAAATCTCACCATATACAACCTTGAAGCAGGACCGTCCCACTATATTTCTTTTCCTATCTCTTTTCTGCATTCACCACCTCCTTCTTTTTGAACAATCATCTACCTGAGAGACAGCACAGCAGCAACTGGCATGTCATGACAAGCAGTCCACACTCAGAATACCAGAATGACAGGCACTCCAAGCACGAAACTACCACCACAGATCACCATTTTCAGTGCAGTTGCTCCATTCACAGTTACTTGAGTCTTAATATATTCTAGATATTAGCCTTTTATCTGAGGAATAGCTGGCAAAATTTTTCTCATTTGTTGGGTTGACTCTGCACTGTCCTTGTGGTTTCTTTTGCTGGGCAAAAGCTTTTTATTAAAATGAGATCTTTTTGATTATTTATAATATTTCCCCAGTGATTGGGATTTTGTTTATGAAGTCATCCCCTACACTTATGTCTTCAAGTGTTGTATCTATTCTCTCTTCTAGCAGCTTTTGTTTTTCTGTTTTAATGCTTAGATGGTTGATCCATTTTGAATTTAGTGCATGATGAGAGACATGGATCTACTTTGGTCTTTGGCATGTGGAAAGCCAGGTTTTCCAGAACCGTTATTAAAGAGGCTATCTTTCTTCCAGTGAATATGTTTGAATTTTTAGTCAGCTGAATGTGTGTGGGTTGTTTTCTGCATCTCCTAATCTGCTCTGTTGATCCTTTGGTCTGTTTTATGTTTTTCCAACACCTTTAAAAAAAATATGTTTAGTACAGGGTCTTACTACCTAGATCGGACATGTTGATCGGACGCAAAGATCGGACATGTAGTGATCCTCCTTTTACAGCCTTCCAAGCACTCGGATTATAGGCGCATGTCACCACACCCAGTCTCAATTGCCATCTCAGCAGGGCCTGGGGGAGTGGCAAGCACGGCATGTCAGGGATGGAACCCCTAGCCCCTGTGTCTGCCTAAACAGGTAGTTTAATCAGCTGAGCTATTTGGCTGGCCCTTCAGTATCATGCTTTTAATCACAATAAAAACATGGGACTGTGATGCCTCCTGTATTGCCTTTCTTGCCCAGAATTGCTTTTGCTATGCTAGCCCTATTCTGGCTCCAAATGAATTGTAGATTTTTTTTTTTTAATTCTGTGAGGTATCCTACTGCTGTTTTTGTTAGGATTGCATTAAATATGTATAGCAGTTTTTGGAGTATGGCCATTTTCACTAGGTTGCTCCTTCCTGTCCAACAGCAAGACACAGCTTTCCATTTTCTTTTTTTTTTTCCATAATTTTATTGATAAACAAATAACAATGAGACAGTTTCAAATCAAATTAGTAGGACAGATTCAATAATTAACACATTGCATACATTCTTCCTAGTGGTTAATTGCTGTACAAGATATGGACTTGAGATCCTATTTACAAACACCATTAGAACAAATCCCTCTTCATTAAGAGAATGTAACTATATATCTATCATAACCACTTTGAATACACAGATACAAAATGGACATTCGTCTGTATCCCCTTTTTTTGTTAAGTTCCATCATTTAAATATTATAGGTGTGTAAATTCAGCAAAATATTCTAAAGGAGTCCAGTAGTCCTTAATAGTACTGGGTCTTCTGCTTGACTGGCAATGT
>NW_004524833.1:198827-203367 GCF_000260255.1 Octodon degus | reverse complement strand
TGTCCGCATCTTGTACAGCAATTAACCACTAGGAAGAATGTATGCAATGTGTTAATTATTGAAACTGTCCTACTAATTTGGATTGCAACTATCTCATTGCTATTTGTTTCTTAATAAAATTATGGAGAAATAATAATAATAATATAAAAATTAGATCTCAAAAAAAAAAGTTATAGATGACAGGCTTCTGCTGAACTATTATAATAAGCAAGCTTTCTTAAAAATAACAGGAGAGCTTGAGAAATCAATCCAGCTTTTACTAGATGATGCAAAGAAGAATAACATCAGATTGATCAGAATAAATGAAAAAGCAGAAGATTGTTCAAACACACAAAAAAAACCTGTTGACCGAAATCCTACCAGGAAACTTTCAAAGCAAGAAAAAAGAATATGACATACAGTTAAGTGAGGCACACATAACTTCAATAGTCTGTGATAAATCTACAGTAAGGTATATAATAGTCAAGATTCCAGAAATTCAACACAAGAGCAGAATATCAAAGGCTATTCAAGAATATAAACAAATCAGATATAGAGGAAAACTATCAGAATCAAAGAAGTCTCCTCAATACCAATGCTCAAATCAAAGAGAACTTCAAGTGAAGTATTTCAAGCCCTAAAATAATACAACCTCAAACCGAGATGTATGGATCTACCTAAATATCTTCAAACTTGATGGAGAAATAGCATACTTCCATGACTAAGTAAAATAGAGGGAATTCATGAACAACAAAACAGCACTACAGAATGTACTGAAGGATATTCTGGAATGAGATACTAAGGATTACAACTGCATGAAACACAACAGAATTAATCCACCAGGCCAAGCAAGCAATTAAACAGAGGGAGAAAGAGAGAGTCAACAGCAGGAAGAATAACATGGCAAGGATAAATCACTACATACTATTTATAACCTTCAATGCAATGGTTTCATTCCATCAACCAAAAGGAACAGGCTGGCAGAATGGATCAGGAAGTAATATACTACACTATGCTGCCCACTAGCAGTACATTTAATTAAAAAAGAAATTTACCGACTGAAAATCAAAGGATAGAAAACAATTATCTCTTGTCACAGAAACCTGAAAAATAGCAAGTGTAGATTCAATCCCAGACTGTTAAGAGAGGCAAAGGTCACTGTATCCTTGTGAAGGGAAAAATAAAACAGGAAGATTTAACAAGCATAAATATATATGCAATAAATACCAATGCACCCAACCATGTTAAATATTAATGGATCTGAAAATCAAATATGCACTAATACAGCTGTAATGGAGGGACCTCCATACCCTACTGTTATAAGTTGATCAGTTAATTGGCCAAAAATTCAACAATGAAATGTTAGAACTGAACTAAACTTTGGGAAAAATTGGGCTTAGTAGATACCTACAGAGTGGTCTACCCGACAGTATCATAATACACATTCTTCTCAGCTGCATATGAAATATTCTCCAAAATGGACCTTATATGAAGTCATAGAACATACTTAAGTAAATACAAAGGAATTGAAATTATCTCATACATATTGTTAAACCATAGTGCAATGAAATTAGAAATTACTAGCAAAATAAACCACAAGCATCACATAAACACAGAATTTAACATGTGCCTGAACAACCAATGAATGACAGATAAAATTAAAAAGAAATTAGGGTTTCTACAATTAAACTATAATATCAATATAACATGCCGGAATTAATGGGATATAAAAATAGCTATCCTATGAGGGAAATTTATAACAGGGACTACCCATAAAAGGAAAACAGAGACAGCTCAAATAATCTAATGTTCTACCTCAGGCTTTTAGAAAAAGAAGATGCAGTCAAGCCAAAAGCTCATATAAGAAATAAAATTTTAAAGATGAGACCAGAAATTAAAGTAATGGAGACTAATAAAATAGTGCAAAGAATCAATGAACTTGATAGTTAGCTCCTTGAATTTTTAGATAAAACCCACAAGCAGTTAGAAAACCTCCTTAAAGAAGGAAAGACTCAAATCCATGCAATTAGTAATGAAAGGGTGAAACCACAGCCAAAATCCAGCAGATCCTCAGTACCTACTTCAAAAATCTGTATTCAAATGTGATGGAAATCACAGAAGAACAGGACAGATTCCTACATACATATGAATTATCAAAGCCAAACCAATAGTATAATGCATTCAAGAAGCACATTTAGTCCAAAAAAGAAATTTGTAGACTAAAAGTTAAAGGATACAAAAACATTTTCTATGCAATAGGAACTTAGGAAAAAGGAAAAAATAGCAGGTATTCTATTTGCAGACAATGCAAATTTTAAGCCAAAAGCAATCAAAAGATGCAAAGATCACTACATATTTATTAAGGAAAAACTTCAAAAAATCAGGCCTCGCCAAATAAGTCAGCTGGGGTTTCACCCTGCAAGCAGGCACAGGGGCTGGGGTTTCATCCTCGGGCCTGGCATGCCGGCCCCGCCCTTGGGGCGTGCTGAGATGGCAGTTGAGACTGGACATGGTGGTGCGTGCCTGTAATCAAATGGATGTTGGACTTTTTGGAATGTTTTTCTACCTCTACTGATATTATTTCATATGATTTTTATCTTTTTTATCAAAACAAAAGTTTATGAATATCTCTTTTTTTTTTGTTTGTTTCCAAAATCACTATCTCTTTATTTCAGCTTTGAAAAATTTCTGGATTTTCCAGATTGCTTTTATTTATAGTATGAATACCTCTATTTTTAAAGAGATTAAAAAATAATCAAAAACCATTAGATATGTTACACAGTTTCACTAAACAAAATGATAGAATTTCACAATGGTTGTTATATTGTATATTGCTGTCTTCAAATTAGTTGTTCAGATTATCAGATATAAGCATGAAAAATTGGTTAAAAACATTAAAAAGAATAACAATTTTTTTAAATTAACTATTCCTTTCATTAGACTAGTAGCAATCAGCAGCACAATTATCAAGCTATACATACCCTTTCTTCTTATGGGAAGATATCCTTTGTTCTTGCATAGGAAGAACCAGCATTATAAAATGGCCATGCTCCCTAGGTGATGGGAATAAACTAGTATTTTCCTATAAAGAAAGACAAACTTAAGACATTTCTAGATTAACGGATGTACCTTGAGACTATGCTCTTAAATGAAATAAATCAGACACACATGTGTAAATAGCACATTTCTTTGGTGTGAGAAACCAAAAGTGTGAAGAAGGATCAAAATGTATAATATTTATTTTACAAAAGAAGAATGTTTAAATAGGAGCAGAAACCAGAGTGGGGTGAGAGCCAAAGGAAGGAAGTGAACAAAAATGAGAAATGAGGGGAAAATGGAAACAAAGTTTTTGTAGGTAAGGAGGTAAGGAGAGATTGAAGCAAAGGTAGAGGGATGGGAATAAAGGATTTAAGTTGTATCACATACAAGTTCCCCATGATGAATGTGATCATTTTGTATACCTAAAATGTACCAATAAGCTGAGTAAATTTTTAAAAATAAGATTAAGAAAAGCCCATCACACATATAGGCCTTTCCGGGAACATCCCCAGACTTCATTTGAGAATTCTGAGATGAACAGTTGCCCGACTCGGTTTCACTTCCTCCTTAAAAAAGATGTTTATGTTAATTGTTAAACCCCGGATATTTTGTAGGAAGTATAATCCATCTGTTTCTGATTTTTTAACACTTATCAAAATGTTTTGTGGGAGTTTTTGGTGAGCTAACCATCTTTCAGAATCATTTCCATAAGGTTTTAAGGCTATTTCCTTTGAAGAAGGAAGTTACTCTTTCGCCAAGAGACTAAGAAAGCATCCTGAGCTTTCAAGCCCTTCTGCAGGACATCCAATCAAACTCATGGGGTTCCCCACCTGGCAAAGTGTCTTTCCATATGGGGCTGAGGGCTTCAGGGGTGCCATCAGTTTTCTGATGTAAAATAGACACAATTGTTTTTTCTATCTTTGCCTTGATGTTCATTGTCCCTACGAGTTTAATCAGCTTCTTGGCACTTTTTTTTTTTTTTCTTAAAATACCAAAGGAAGTGAGTTTAGCATGCAATTTTAAAAATATCCCTTTCAAATCAGATTTTTTCAGTTAACTCAGAGGCACAAGTAGATACTCATCTGTCTGTTACTCTTCTCTCGTTGCTGGGACAAATACCTGACACTCAAAATAAAGGAAGGAAAGGTTTATTTAGCTCACAGTTACTGGAGGTTTCAGTCCATATTCAGCTGGCTCCAAGGCAGAGTGGGGCAAGGCAGAGAGCAGCCTTTCATCAGGGAGGCAAAGAGCAAGAGTGCAAGGGAGGGGTAGCAGCAGCTCAAGCAGCTAGCTTCTCTTCCCACCTTGCATTGTAATGCAAATCACCCGCCCCAGGGCAAGGGCAGCATCCACACCCACAATAATCAATCACGGGCTGGGGAGATAGCTCAGTAGAGTAAGCACTTGCTCGGCAAGCACCAGGGCCTGAGTTCAATCCCCGGTTCGGAGGAGTTAGGGCTGGTGAGATGGCTCAGTGGTCTAAAGCACCTACTTAGAAGAAGCTTAGCAAAGCACAGGGACC
>NW_004524833.1:191793-198727 GCF_000260255.1 Octodon degus | reverse complement strand
TCCCCTACAGCTCAACATAACAGCATGGCTTTACTTCTTATACTTCGTTTTTATACTTTTCTGCTGGATGGTTAAGACCAAGGTAAAGCAGGACCGATGCAACAAGAGTTGTGAGTTTTCCATTTTCTAATATCCTTTTCAATCTTCTTTTTTAGGGTACTGTAATTTTCACTGTGGTGATCTTTATGCCATTTGTTAGATTGGTTCCTAAGTATTTCATTTGTTAAATGCTACTGCATTGTGAAAGGTGAATTTCCCTAATTTTTCTCTCTCTGAGATTGTTATTTATGTGCAAGAATGGTATTGAGTTTTGAGTGATGCTTTTACATGAAGCTACATGATTAATTTTGATTATCAAGCATATGAAAAATATTTGAAATCTTACCATTGATATTATCAGACAATAGTGCAAGGAAACTAAAAAATCAATGAGGAAAGAAACCACAAGAGCTTTATAAACATATTAAAATTTATTTATTTATTTTGGTGGAACCGGGGATCAAACTCAGGTCCTTGAGCTTGCCAGAGAAGCGCTTATTCCACTGAGCCTTCTCCCTAGCCCCCATACTAAAATTTAATAACGTCTGTTTAAACACTCAGTGGGTCACAGATAAAATCAAAGAAGAAATAAGACAGTTGCTACAATTAAACAGTAATTTCACTACAGCAAAGTGGAACTTCTGGGACAAAATGTAATCAGTCTTATGAAATAAATGTATAGCAGTAAATTGCCACATCCAGAAAATAGAGCTCAAGTAAACTTTAATGTTCAATTTCAAGTTTCAAGAAAACAAAGACAAAATCAAGCCCAAAGCTTATATAAAGGAGTAAATTATAAAAATGAGAACAAGAATTAATGCAATGGGGACTAAGACAATAATATGAGATCAATGAATCTAAGAGTTAGTTCTTTGAAAGATGAAATAAAATTGATAGACCCTTAGCAAATTTCATCAAAAAAGGAAGGGAAAGACTCCAATCCATGCAATTAAGAATGAACATGTGAAACCACAGTGCATCCTGCATAAACCCCAGGAGATCATCAGTACCTATTTCAAGAACCTGTGCTTAAATGGAAAAGCACAGAAGAAATGGACAGGTTCCTAATATATATGAATTATCAAAGCTAAATCAAGAAGATATAAATATTCTAAATAAACCAATATCAGTCAGTGAAGATGAAGATAGAATTTAAAACCTACCAACTAAGAAAAACTCAGTCCTTGATGGAGTCAGTGCTGAATTCTATAAGAAATTTAGGGAATAACTAGTAGTACTATTCCTGAAACTCTTTAATGAAATTGAAAGGGAGGAAATAATTGCAAAGTCATTCTTGGAAGCAAGCATTTCTCTGATATCAAAACCACAGATGGATCCAACCAAAAAAGAGAACTGCAAGCCAATATCCCTAATAAACATAGATACAAAAATCCTCAGTCACATACTTGCAAACAGAATGCATCAAATCAGCAAGATGATTATACTCCATAACCAAGTAGGACTCACTCCAGGATATAGGGATGGTTGAACATAAGCAAATAAATAAGCATAATGTACCATCTCAACAGAGTCAAGAATAAATATCACATGATCATGTCAATAGACAAAGAAGAAACATTTGGCAATGTAAAAACCCCCTTTATGACAAAAACCCTACAGAAAAGTGGAAGAGATGATCTTTATCTCACTCTGATAAAAACCATTTATGACAAACTGACAGCATACATCATAATAAACAGTCAAACACTGGATGTTTTTACTGTATAATCAGGAAAAAGACAATGATGGCCACTCTCACCTCTACTATTTAATATAGACCTAGAAACATTAGCTCAAGTAACTAGACAAGAGACAGAAATGAAAGGAATACTTAAGAAAGGAAGAAGTTAAATTGTCAGTATTTGAAGATGATATGATATCTACACAAAAGACCCCAAAAACTCCACTTAAAGAATACATTATTTTGAAAGACACATTTAATTATATCCACTATGAAATATTACTATAAATTTATATTCAATATAATTGATTATATCACATTTAATATCAAAGTTTTTAAAAAAATCTAATCTGCACTTGACGTGTACAGCATATTTGAAATCCACACTAGCCATCAATACTCCTCCATCTCACATGACTAGAAGGTTGTATCACGGATCATGCAGACTTGAACTTTGCTCTTTCTGTATTACACTACATGCCTTGCATTCATTCAGTGAGGTCTGGTGAGGGAAAGAAAAGGAAGGATTTCTCTTCTGTTGCTGCACCTCCTGCTCCTTTCTAATTTCCTATCGATTTGCTCTATACACAAAGCCCTCAGATATCTATTATTTCTCTAACAGGGAACATCCGATCAGCCCAGCAGGGGCATATGGAATGTAGCAGACTTCCTTTCCAGACCTATTGCTTCATCACCTTGATTCCACAACCTGTCCTAGAACATTCCTTCTGAGTTAGCTAAATCTTATATTATCTTTCTTCCAAGAGGCAAGACATTGTCAGTCTGCTGGCTCCTATCTGACCCCCCTATGTCATCCATCTGAACCATGTATTTAAGTAAACGTTCTGCCTTTCCTCCCATACATTGCTGTTGGGAATGAGTCTGGATTTGACATTGACAGATTCTCATGCTGATTCCTAAGAGATCTCCAAGACCAAATGTTATAAAGACAAACCATATGGGAGCCCCAGAACACTGGACCATTAATAGGAATTTTTGAACAACTGTGATTGATGGTGTGGCTCTTACAAGTCCAAGATCAATGAAAATGTATCTTGATCTTTTGAACTCATTCATTTTATCTTAGATCTTTTCCCTGTGAAATGAGACTCATTTCTGCAATGCCTGAAGGCATCTGGGCCCCTCCAATGGATTTGCCATCTATGCTTTTGCCAACCAGCTTGCTGATTGACTGAAGGGAAGTGAGAGACTTGAAAAGCAGAATTTTCATCATAGGTCATGTATCAAACAAGGTATCTCAATGTGTGAATTCCACACTTTGCCTAGAGAAAGACATAGGACAAATGAAGAACACCCACTCACCTTGATACAGATTATGGGATGATAATATGAAGATAAACATTTGTGTTCTTGAGTTTGCTTTTGTGACTCTGGCTACCTTGTCATGAAGGAAGTATTTTTTTTAATTCTGCCAAATTATACCAAGATTTTCAAGGTAATTGTGGTAAAGATTATACTTTAAGTTTCGAATTCCTCCCCAAATCTAAGAGCCCTTCTGAGTAAACATATATGAATTTAGTTTTGCATGCATTTTCAACGCAATCACAAATAACATGCAGCCCACTTAGGGACATATATTTTAGAGATGTGCAGAGAAACGATTATGGGCTTGACATGAGGCAATCAGTTTGAGGAAGGTATTGTATCATGCATATGAAAAGAGTCAAGAAAGAGAATCTTTTTTATTATGAATTTCTCAGAAACCCATCATGATGGTTTGCTAAAACCAGCTCCTTAGATTAAAAATCAATTCCTCAGAACAATTATATGGTTCTGCAAACTATTACACCCAGTCATTTTCTCACCACTCCCTCTTTCGAAGTTCAGGGGCAAAACAGTACATTGTATACTCTAAAATGTTTAGGAAATCCTGGGTTAATTTAGACAGAGATTCTTATGTTTGTATAATACCTCAGTAACCTCACAATGTATTGCTATTGTCCTGCATTAAATTCAGACTAATATATAAGTCATTCTATATCTTGGTTGTTCCCTTGGAAATCACAGTCCATTTTTTTTCTCTCCACTTAAATGTACAGTGTATATGTTTGCTCATGCTGTGTGCTAGGTGCACTAGTGTGCACATCTCTAAGTGTGAGGTGGCAGTCCCCAAAATTAGTGGGGCAAGGGCCATCATGCAAGTCATAGCTTTCTACAGGAGAAATCATTCTCATAGAGCATAATGATAATGATGTCCTCTGAACTTGTATAGCAGGCTAGTGACTAAATGTAGTTCTCAGAGATGCTAGTAAGTCTTTGTTGGCAGCTGTGTGGAACCATCCAATAAGAAGTATGATTTTCAAGGAGGCTGGAGCTTTGGTTAAAAGAGATTCAAAGGGGCCGGGGAGATGGCTCAGTGGAATAAGAGCTTCCCAGGCAAGCACAAGGGCCTGAGTTCAATCCCTGGTTCTGAAAAAAAGAGAGAGAGAGAGTCAAAGAAAATAGTATCAAAAGAGTTGGTATTGGAACTGGGCCTTGAGGAACATGAAGAATTTAATTCAATATTGAAGAACCACATTGGAGAGAATGAAGAGAGAAACTTCAATGAAGAAGGAGGCGGCAGGTGGCCTTTTCTCCCCAAGTCCAGACTTAATGTGTGGAAGGCTGGCTTGAATCTGCAGGTGCACATTGATTATTGGTGACCCTGGAGGCCTCCACAGAAAAGTGCACTAGTAGAACAGAGCAGTTGTTGCAGCAGACTGCAGTGGTTACTAAGTTATTCCAGTTCACACATTTTCCTGGAGAAAGTGATTTGTGTTACACATCTTGGAAAGGGGTCAAATGAGCTCAAAACTCATAATAGCTGCAAGCTTCATTGAATGGCTCCCACTGACAGGGACAGGTGCCAAAGCCATGTTGGAAGGAAGCCAGGGAGCCGAGTTCAAGTTGGCATGAGGTGTGTGGGCAGTAGGCTGAACAAATCTGATTACAGCCTCACAGCCAAAAACTAGCCTGAACTTCAGTAGAACTAAACATTCAGGCTTGCTGGATTCATCCATGACCTCCCCATGAAGCTGTACAGCTGGCTTTCTGGGATTAATCAACCTAGATCTTGACTCTGTTTGCCCACCTTGTGTACTAGTGACAGTAAAAGCATGTTCTGAAGTGGACAGTTCTTCTTTATTTTATTGTTTGCTTATCTTCTCTTGGTTGTTTATCCTTGTTTTTATGAGTGTGAACACGGTTTCTGGTTTTCTTACTGTGTTTTGTTCTTGTTTTTGTATCTTCCTTTTCTCTTCTCCTAATCTCCTTTCCCGGGTCTCCAAAGCTTGTCCAATTTTCCTTTGTTCTCAAGTCTTGCTTCTAATCTCTTTTTCTATTTCTTTTTCCCCCTTTTTTCTATTTCTCTCTGGTTTTTTTTTTTCCATAACCCCCTTTGAATTTTCTTCCCTGAGAGTAAAATCACCATACTGAGGCTTATTTACTGCATATAATTTTCTGGTTCATTTTGGATTTTGTAAATATCCACAAATCTAGTTCATATAGTTAAAGGTGGCAAATTAATCATTATTATATTTTGTCATTTTCTAGGCTGTATTTCATTGCTGAACACAACACTGTTATTATTGTTGAGGATAGCACTTTTTCCAAAGTGGCATGACTATTGTAGTGAGTTGTTCTTCCTGGCATACCAATACTGGGATTGCCCAAGGTTCATAAAAAATACTATAGACCAGTACCAAAAATAGGGGCTAGGCTTGGAAGGCATCAACTTAATTCCCAATAAATTAATCTTGCAACTGACTCAAAACCTTAAATTCAGCTATATCTGGAAAACATCTTTAAGTAATAGTCATTTATTAAGGATTCTAAATACTAGCAAAAAAACTACTCACCATAGGTCATTTAAAATTAGCAAACCAGAAATTAAACTGAAAAAAGACAAGACACTTAAATAGGATGCAAGCCTAGAATTAGGTCAGTAAAACCAAACCCAGAGGCAATGGGATTCAAAAATCTTAAGGCCAACTATCTAGACTCTCAGAAATAGTAACAGCAGAAGTAACAAAGCAGGTGAATAAGGTTCTAGAAAAAAAATCAAGTCAGAAAAATGTCAGATTACTTCAGATATGATGACTATAAAGGAAGACATGCTTAGTGATTCTACAGCAAATATAAATTAAAAAACTTAAAGAGCTTCATTACATGTTTAAAAGCATGAACCCACAACATAGGAAAGAAATGGAACCCATAAAACTCAATTGAACAGATATCTGGGAGACTAAAGGTTCCACTGAAAGTATATGCAACAGAATAAGCCAATATTAGGACAGAACATCAGATATAGAAGACAGCAACAAACACACTGAGAGGGAAATTATAGAAACAATAACTTTTACAATAGCACCGAGGAAAATTAAATACATTGGAATTAATCTAACTAAATAAGTCAAAGATCTTTTCAAGGAAAATTACAGTACTCTGTAAAAAGAGATCGTAGAGGATTTCAGAAAATGGATAGATATTCCATGCTGGTAGATATGAAGAACCAACATTGTGAAGTTGGCTATATTCCCAAAATTGCTGTACAGATTTAATGCAATCCCTATCAGACTACCACCAACATACCTCATAAACCTAGAGAAATCATTCCTAAAATTTATCTGGAACCAGAAAAGAACTAGAATAGCAAAGGCAATCCTGGGCAATAGAAACAAAGCAGGAGGCATTACAATTCCTGACTTGAAATTATACTACAAGGCTACTGTGATAAAATCAACATGGTACTGGCAACAAAATAGACCTGAGAATCAATGGAATAGATTAGAAGATGCTGAAGCCCTTACGAACACACTCAGTCACTTTATCTTTGACAAAGGGGCCAAACATGCTCACTGGAAAAAAGATAGCCTCTTTAAAATGGGTGCAGGAAAAAATGGCTCTCTATGTGCTGAAAACTCAAACTTGACCCAGGTCTATCACCATGCACTAAACTAAAGTCAAAATGGATTAAAGATCTAAACATTAAAACAGAGACAGTAAATCTCCTGGAAGAGAAAGCAGGAGGAACTCTTGAAGACATAGGGGTAGGCAAAGACTTCATAAACAGAAATAAAATCGCACAGAAAACAGATGAAAGAATTAACAACTGGCACCTGCTCTTACTGAGAAGTTTTTTCACGTCAAAAGAAATTACCAACAAAGTGAAAAGGCAACCCACAAATTTGGAAAAAATCATGACAAATAAGTACT
>NW_004524833.1:176004-185268 GCF_000260255.1 Octodon degus | reverse complement strand
ACAGGGACCACGGTTCAATCCCCCAGCACCACATGCCAGCCAGCCCTGCCCCCTGGTGGGCTGAGCTGGCCACACACATACACACACAAATAAATAAATAAAAATTAAAAAAAAAAATAATCAATCACAAACTCCAGAGGCTGCCCCAAGACTGCATGAGGCTTTAGAGGGACACCTAGACACAAACCATAGCATCATCCATAGGGAAGCTGTCTGTTTAGTTTCTCTTTGGCCATGATGTCAGGAATCAGTGTCCTACATATCTTTGAATCTCCAGTATTTATTGCAATGCTCAGGATGAGATACACGCTCAGGAAGTGTGTGCTGACTAACTGCTGGTAAGAAAGACAGTGTGTGAAAACAAACTAAATTTACCTAAACTTAAAAAACAAAAATTCTCAAGGGGTCATTGCATGAACACTAAAGCATAAGTTAGGTTTTGGAGTAAGTTGTACCTCTATTATGTAAAGAAAACATTTAGTGCTTCAATGAAGTGTATCACGTTTGCCAGGCGTAGGCAGCTTAATTTCCGTAGCTAGCAAAGATGCAGTTGGAACCCATGACTACTTTTCCTATGGAAAGTGAAAAACTTCTGAGTCTGTATTGGTTCGTGGGCAGCAGTCTTAAAGCTTTCATCATAATGGCTCTGATTGGCTTTGTCAGAATTTCCAGTGGAATTGAGAGCTTGAAATGTAAATGTTTCTGATCTTTAGGAGTAAAAACGGAGCAAAATGGAATCAGACAAAACTTACGGATAGAAGCATCAGATCGAGGCTTCGGCACTGAAGACCAGGTTTGCTGAGAATAGTGCAGGCTTCCTAAGCTCTCACCAGCTGCCAGACAGTGTCCTAAGGACCTAACCCACATTATTTTAATTCTCACAAAAGCCTGAGGAGATAGGAACTACTGTCTTCTCCATTTGCAGATGAGGAAGCCAGCACACAGAGATGCTGTCACTTGCCTAAGGTCATACAACAGATGCAAGGCTTGATTTTATTAGGATAACTTGTGTCTCTATGCTCTGAATCCCTGTCTAGTAGCTACGTTGTGCTCCAACTACCCCATATTTGGAGGGGCATTCTGAACCCTGTGCACTGTGTACTTAGGGCATTGACAGGAAGAGAAGAATCAGAACTGGTCTAAGTAACAGAACAGTTCTTTGAGATGTTTCAACATAAAGAGCATAGCAACATCTACAATAAAGCCAGGCACAGATACGTGTCCATTTATTTGAACAGGTGTTTGGCTCAGACAACAAAGACATTTTTTGGAATGGAATGAGGATGAATAGGTTTGCAATGAGCAAAAGTCACTTTGCTCCACAAATCCACTGTTATTTATTTGTAATCACCTCCTACATGTAAGAACTCTCTTTTGAATATTTTTATTGGTATATATCTGCAGTACATAATAAGTGCTAGCGTATTACTTCCAATCAACTTCCTGTCATTGTATACAATGACTCTGTTCATTTTTACCACTGCTTTCCCCTATCCTCTCTTCTCCTCTCCTCTCCTCTATCCCAGGTCCCCTTGCTATCTCTACAAAGTCTATCCTCCTGTTTCTTAGCACTCTTCTTTTATTTTTTTGTTAAATTATTTATATGTTGGGATTCTTATATAACAAACCCTGTGGTACTTAACCTTATGTATTTATTTCATGTTGCTTAGTGTTGTGGTCTCAAGATGCTTCTATTTTCCTACAAATGACGAAATGTATCTTTCTTTATGGGTAAATAGCACTCCATTTTTGAATCCATTCATTTGTTGATGGCATTACTTGCTTTTTAGGTAGATTCCATACCTCATATTCTTAACATCATTTCATTTCATAGAATACTAAAGTGGCTATTGATGGACTTTTGACTACAGAAGGGCATGACTTTTACACTGTGTGCTCCAAGCATTGACAAAATTATTCATAAATACAAATAGATACATATTATTTACCCTGTTTCATTGCTAGAAATTTCAAGGGGTACATATCTTAGTGAAGAGCACAGTAAATTTTATAAGAGTTGGGGTTGTAGCTGTCCATCTTGGTCAGTGATGAATCCTCACTCATAGAATAGAATCTGACTCATAATAAGTGCTCAAATGTCTGTCACATGAATAAATCTGATGGAGGCAGGGCCCTGAGTTTTGTCTTCCAGGTAGCAATGGGAGTCTAGGATGAGGTAGGATTGGAAAACAGCAGCAATTAGTCATCAACTGCCTGAGTGAGTAACTGCTGGCTCAGAGGACAGACATCTGGAGGTACTTTTCCCAGATGGCTACTCCTGCAGCCCTTTCCAACCTGTCATGGCCACTCTATTTCTTTCTGTCAAGCTAAAGCTTTCCTGTGCATCCAAAGTTCCTTTTCAATAACCGGGAGCTGATTTCTTTGTGGCAGAGTAAAAAGAGCTTGGACAAAAAGCAAGACATGTATACCCATGCACATTCACATATGTGGTACTGACACATAGAATTCAGTATATACACAAAGACATGGGGCTTCAATGAAACAAAACAGGGAATCTCTGGCTGAATTACTGAACTGCAATAGTTTTATGGAAGATTACACTTGTGGCAAGTAGAATCAGATATTGGTTTATCTTCTTAGAGAATGTAGATTTCTTAAAGCACTTAGCATACACGTTTGGCCAAGTACATCAGGCTGAGTCTTGGCTTTCAGTGTTCCTTGTTGATTCCCTGGTCATCAAACATCAACTGTGAGATACTTTACTGGGCCACTTCTGAAAAATGTCTCTTGTCACCTCTAGCCCAGTATCTAGCCAAGGTGCTGGAGCTTGTACAGACACCTGAAGCTTGGGCAATGAAGTCACTGTTGCCAGCATGATAGTGGACCCAAAGGTGCCCCAATACTCTGTTGTTATGGTAACATCTCCAACCATGATCCTAAGAACCCTTAGGATCAGCTAAGGGTTTTATGAAGGATGGATGCAATAGCAATGTCTAGACTCAACCAGGTATTCCAGAGACTGCAGAGTCTACATCACACGAAGCACTGACTTTTGTCCCTAGGCTAAACTTCAGGGACTGATACTTAAGGAAACAAGTGATCTGATGTCCCCACTGCAAATTGTCTGTTCATAGATTCTGGGGTAATTCAGCTGTGACTATAAACTGTTCCTAAGCACATTGCATTGTCACTGCAAGTTGCTGTTTTCATTCCTTCCTTTTGCAAGACAACACAAACACTACAGGCATTTTTCAAACATTGTGACCTAGTATATGAGCCTGATCCTTGTCAATAATGATATTATGAACATTGGTGTATGTGATTCTGAATAATCTTGACACTTTTCCTAGCATGAATAATTTTCAGACTCAATATTGCTTTCAAATTGTTTTGTGATCTTTGTTTATAAACAAACACACCCACACATCCACACTGACACATGCTCAACCTTCATTGCTAGTCTATGCTTTCCAAGACTTTCCCCAGGAATTTTATCTGGGCTGATGTTAGAGATTCATTGCAAATGAGATGTATGTATTTTTCAATTCTGAAGTAAGTTTAAAATTGAATATTTATTTCTACTACTTTGAAAGTATTGCTTCTTGAGATTTCTCTTCATAGTTTTTCTTAAACTTGAAAAACAGTACATTTAAAATATTTGTAAAAGCAGGGCTGGTGAGATGGCTCAGTGGTCTAAAGCACCTACTTAGAACAAGCTTGGCAAAGCACAGGGACCGCGGTTCAATCCCCCAGCACCACATGCCAGCCAGCCCCGCCCCCTGGTGGGCTGAGCTGGCCACACACACACACACACACACACACACACACACACACGCACACACACACAAATAAATAAAATTAAAAAAATATTTGTAAAGGCATACAATAAAGCTTCACACTATATATTTGCTAAAAAAACCTTATAGTGTTCATTCTGTTTTCAATTCCTTCAAATGAAAGATGCTTGAAGTCACAAACTTTGTGCCTAAACAGTTAAGTCTACATTTAGTGAATCTTCTTGTCACAGTACCTTTTGATTCTCATCAGTTTCTTCTAAGAATGAAGGGCTATTTTAGCAGATATAAATCATTTTCCACAATACTACTATGATTTAACAAGATTATTTTTTGTTTAAATCTATGTTTTTAATAAATGTTTTATTTTTATTTCCCTTGTTTAAAAATTAGGAATATTAGACATGTTAATTACTTGCCCAAGATTACATAGCTAATAATAAGCAAACCTAGAAATCTGAATTTGACTCCTAAAATCCATGTAGGTATCAGCTATGCTGAAGTCAGCTCAGGACTTGATTCTGGACATGTCTTCCCAGTGACACATCTTTGAGTGTCAGGAATATGTAAATTATACAAAGAAATTCTTTTTATTACTTCTGGAGACCTGATTTCCCCACTTGGAATGATCTACTGTGCTGAACTAGTACTTGAAGAGAAACACAACAGAGTAAAGCCGTAGGAGAGGTAAAGGGAAATACTTGCCAGAAACCTTTCCAAAATATACCACAGTAGTACTTTTCTGACTGAATGAGGTACAAAACATTCCAAGGTTAGTCAGCTCAATCTAAAAGCAACAGGATAGGGACTGGGGGTGGAGCTCAGCAGGGCAGCACCTGCGGGGCAGGAGTGAGGTCCTGAGTTTGATTCCTGACACCCACAATAAAAGCAAAAAGAAAAGCAGCAAGTGTTCATCTTTTGTCCCACAGAAAACACTTTTTATGGACATTGTGTCAAAATTTGCAAGCTCTTAGCAGGTCATGTTTCAATTGTTCATACTTCAACATCTTCAAATTTCTTTCATTTTTGTTGGAAAGGGGATTCTTCAAATCTAGTGAAGCCAAATCTCAAGGGCTAATACAAAGGTCATGGATAATCCAAATCCTCTTTTTCATCACCCTCTGGTTATTTTTCTACTCATTAGAACCTTGGCCAGGAACCTGGGCCTGGGAAGGAGTGGGTGTGTGGACATTTCATCAGCCCGTCTGGCTCCTGGCTAACATCTTTTGTGTAGGTTTTGTTGGGAGAAGTAACCTAGAGACTAGGCAAGTGGAACCATGGGACATGGGGACTTTATCCAGTCTTATTTCTGATGCAGGCCACACCCACTCCCCATGCTCCCTACTCAGACACCGCAGATCATTAAGTGTTGGTTACACTCACAGCAGCCCTGCTCCAAGGTTGTTTTCCTCACTTCAGTGAGTTTCACCGGTGGGCAATCTAGTGAACATCACTTGTGTGCCTGGCTAAGCACAGCTCAGGGGCAGTGTGGGGAGAGAAAACTCTAAATAAACTTTGTGTTCACAGCCAAGATGTCAGGCGTATCCTATGGGCAGCTGCTCATGTTACCCGAAACTAGAATAGGAAAATGAAATATTTTATTCTATTTCACCTTTTCTTGGCCAAAACAACAACAACCATCACCACAACAAAAACTGAATGACTATAAAATTAGAAAGAATATTGTTAAGAACTTTGAGTATGGTCTTTGAGTGACCTGTCTTTAAATTTACCTTTTTCATTAATTTATTTATCAACGATTGAAGCATCCCCTGTCATCTAGATATAATGGTGGGAGTATATTCTTGACTATGTAGTTTGCTGTAAGGTACTGCTTCACCATAGCAAAAGGGCCAACTGACTATGGACAGGAATCTTATATGAGCCCCAGCTTTTTCTCTGTAACTTCATTATCTCAGGTATTTTTTTTTTTATCATAACAGGAAGATAAGTTGAAAAAAAAAACCCTGATGTGAAAAGAAGCCTCAAGAGACCCTATAATCCTCTTTCACCATGTGAGAACATTTCGAGAAATTACAATTCATGAGTAATGGACCCTCACTAGATACGTGAATGTTGGACTTCCCAACTCAGCTTCCAGAACTCTGTGGAGCAGATTTCTGTGGTTTAAAAATTACTCTGTCTATTATATTTTGTTATACCACTGCAAACTGGCTGAGACACTTAGCCTGTCCTTTCAAATGTTATTTTCATCCAGAAACAGCCTGACAGGTACATTAAAAATAATGTTCTACTAACACCGGCCTCACACCCAGTGGCCCAATCAAGTTGATGCACAAAATGATCACAGAATATACTGAAGGGTTTTAAGAAAAGGAGTAACATGAAACATATTTTAAACATCCCAGTATTCCTGCTGTTGTAAGGAGAATGTTATGTAGGGCCTAAAAGTGGAAATAGGAACAGCAATTAAGAGCTCATCCAGAGATTCTGAATGAGAAGGGGCCATGCGTTATGTGAAAAGGTAACAGTAGCAGGGAGGTGACAAGTGCATCAACAGAAGATATATTTTTTCAAGAAGAATTTGTGAGACTCATTTGATGATTTGAGTACGCATATGTGTGGGGATTAGAAATCACTGATTCCCAGGTGTCTTCATGGAGGCAATTTTATTTCCGAGATGGAGAGGGTACAGTAAAGTCATATGGGTGATATGGGGAGAATTAAGCCTTCTGTTTTGAACATGCACATCTTAAGATACTGTTCACCAGAACTCCCAATGAGTATGTCTCTAATGTATCAGAAACAGCCTTCTAAAACAAAAATATAGAAATTTTGATTGATGATGCCCTATGTGTTTGAAATGAGACTTATACATCACGCATGGGCTTCTGGTAATGTTGCACATCCTGCACACACACGTAATCAAGTGCACACATCTGCTTTAGAATTTTGTTAGGAGTCAGCAATGTTTGTAAAAGGCGCTACTTGGCTCCTTTTTGCAGATGTCACTGTCTTTTTGAGACTTCTGACTTCCTTTTCATAGTTTTGAACATATAGAATGGTGACTTTGAGCTCTTGCCAGCCAGTTCTAACATTAGTGAGAATTACTCACACAGACTGAGCACACACTCTGTGACACGCACTTTTCAAAGAGTAGGTTTTAAATGTAGTAATAACTCTGAGAAGCTGCAATTATAGTCCTGCTTTAGATGGGTAAAATGAGGAATAGGGAAGTTTATTTACTTTTCCAAGGGCATGTTGCTAGCCAAATAACAGAAGTGGGGTGATAGCCTAGATTGCTAAGGTCAGCTGCCTCTTATGAGAACACAAACTCTTGACCATCAAATCTTCTTGCCTCTTGCTGAGACACTTGTAGAATAAGGCCCATGAACTTGTCCATTCAAACCATTTTAGTCATCTGGGTCAACATTTCCAAAATTACTTGTTCATCAGAATCGCTTAAAGATTTCATCAGAATAAAACCCCGTGGTTCAACGAGACCTTCTGTACCAGTACCTGTTCAAAATGAGTTTAGCAATCTGTGTCCTTCTCAAGTTTTCCAACTAATTAAGATGCAGTTATTCTATGGAACAATACTTGGGAATGAGTTAGTGAATTACTTTTATAATTTCCATCTTTCTTAGAATAAATTCCCCTTTTAATAGTGCTTGGTCTATATTTCCCCCTTTTAGACGACTCTCTTTGATTATAGGTAGAAGCTCAATAAGAGCTGGGGCTTTACTTTGCACATTCAATTAAGATTATTTTTCCATGTTTACCTATTTATTCAATTTAGAGTTGTGATTTTGTATTTTAAATTTCTATTATGTTTGAGAAAGAAAGTCAAAATTTTTTTAGATGTTTTTAATAACCTCAATATTTTAACACAAAGACTAGTTATTTTATTTTATTTTTTTCGACTAGTTATTTTAAATTTGAAATAAAGTAAATGGAAAAAAACATGGCTTTAGTTTTAGATTTTTTTTTTCTTTGTATAGTCAGGAGCATTAATTTATCAGAATAAAGGATAATTTTGAAAGTTGTTCTTATTTTTCAGCTTCCATATTTCTTGACTTTAAATTAAAAATGTGTAATGTTATTATTAATTTAGCAAAAGGCAAAAGATTTATATGATCTGAAGAGAAACCAGAGTATAAGATTTTTTTTTTTTTTTCAGAACCAGGAATTGAACTCAGGCCCTTGTGCTTGCCAGGGAAATACTTAGTCCACTGAGCCATCTCCCCGGCCCCTTGAGCCATCTCCCCAGCACCTTATTAATTTAGGACTGGACTGTTATGACAAGAAAATATACTAAGGGTCAACAAATTGGGCTGCATTAAATGTATTTTTTGTATTAATTTTATTGAGAAACAATGAGACAGTTTCAAAACTTATTAGTAGGACAGTTTCAATAGTTAATACATTGCATATTGTTGTCTTTCTAGTGGTTATTCATAGTACAAGATGCAGACATGGTATCCTGTCCAAACACTATTGGTACAAGTCTTTCTTCTCATTGAATTAAGAGAAAGTAGTTGTATATCTATCCTAACTATTTTGTATATAGAGATACAAAATGGTCCTTCATTTGTATCCTCTTTTGTTTAGTTTTGTCAGACATAGGAATTCCATTGCCATTTAAATATTGTGGATGTGTGATTTCAGCAAAATAATCCAATATATGGATTGCATCAAATTTAAAAAGTTCTGCATAGCAAAGGAAAAACAGTGAAGAGACAGGCTTTAGAAGGGAAAATTTTTGTCAGCTACTCTTTTGACAGAAGACTAATATCTAGAATATGCAAATAACTAAAAATAATTAACTCTCTCACCCCAACAACCAATTAAAAATGGTCATATAAAATAAAATGACAATTATTTAAAGAAAAAGTCCAACTGGCCAATAAATCCATAAAAAAGGCTCATCATTTTTAGCCCTAAGGGGAAAGAAAACCAAAGCATCTCTGAAGTTCCAATCCATTCCGGTTAGAATGGCTATCATAAAAAGAAAATAAGAAGAAAAAAGAGCAAAGACTGGCAAGGATATGGGGGAAAAGGAGCTATTGTACTTTGCTGATGGGAATGTAAACTATTATAACTGTGAGGGAGATCAATATGGAGGGTTCTAAAAAAAAATTGAAATTCCATTTGACACACTTATACCTTTCCTGGGTTCTTCCATGAAAGAGTTAAAGACATTATACTACAGTGATATATACATATTTGCAACTATAACAGTGTAATTATGTTTTTTGTTTCTTTGCTGTTATCAATTGTCACTTCATTTTTTTTTTGCTGTAGTTCTTGTTGTGACTTCATTTCTGATATGAAATTCACCAACTACTTCATAATAGCTGAGTTTTGGAAATAACTTACATGGCAATCCATGAATAAATGAAAAAATATATATATATATATATATACACACATATATATGTATATATGCATATACATTAGAAGGATAAATTAGAATCATTTATAGAAAATTGATTGCTCTTATTAAATGTAATACATGAGATATACTAAGTTAAATATCACATGTTTT
>NW_004524833.1:174040-175904 GCF_000260255.1 Octodon degus | reverse complement strand
GAGCCCCCGGTTCCCCAGATGGAAGGTGCAAATTCAATACTCCACCACATTAGGAAACAAGCTCCAAGATTTGATTCTGAGGGTGTAAAGAATCATTACTAAGTGAGGCCTCTAGCCCCTGATGAATCCCTTAAACTTCTAAACTTCTCAAGATAATATGCAGTATATATTATATATATGCATATATATGATATATATTATATATCATGCAACACAAATATCAATTTACAAAGTTTGGCTTGCTATGAAATTGTGAAAGAGACTTTTGCTTTATCATGTTTTTCAGTTACTATCTCCTCAGTGTCTCTGCTAGACCTGTTGTGTCCTCTCTTTGGTAAAGGGTGACCTGATATGCTCTGGTTTGCTATGGTGCTGTGGTGTACTGAACCAGGGACTAAGCAGTTCCCTGGAGTATGGTGCTTTCAGCACTCAGGCTGTGTCAACTCTAGAGCCAGAACAGCTCATCACTCTAACCGTGCTATAGCAGCACAATCGGCAGAAGGGAAGATGAATATTTTCTCCTGCATTGCTGAGACACTCTCTGCAGAATTCTAGGGTAAGAACAGTTTGACGTTCTGTGTCTAAAAGACTCCAGCTGTTAATGTGAGGCTTAGGAAAATCACTGTTTGCGGGCATGTTTCAGCCCAAAAAGTCAAGAACGGATGGAATTCCCCTGAAAGGGCCTTCTTTTTTTTCTTCCACTCAGGGATAAAATGCAGTTCATTGATGCATTTCTCTAGGAAAGCTGGGGTCAAGTCTTTTGTTTCAAGTTTCCCACAGTTGTATGTGCATTTTAACTCCCACTCTCATTTCATATGAGTAAAATCATACAAATTGAGTTTTATTGCCTAGTTCTGATACTCTAAGCCTAAATTTTTATTCTTTGCTGTCATTGTTTTCAGAGTAAGAATTTGATGGATAATAACTCAGTCCATTCATGAGGAGATATAGGTATATTTTATAACCTTCTTATTCAATGCCAAAAGACTTCATAACATCAAATGTTATTGTCAAACAAATTTACATTTTACAAAGAGGCTGCACATGGACCCTCATAGGCATGCTTCTTTCAGAATAAAATAGCTCTGTACATCATGGTGGAGTTCTTGGGAAAGTTTGTCTCATCAAACATTTTGAGGAAAAATAATGCATGTGTGTATTTCATGCCCAAGGACAGTGGCTGTTTAAGCAGTACATGGTCATTTATGATTTGAGAATGAGCTTTAAGATTTATAACCATTTTCTAAGCTGATTTTTAATTTTGTTTTATATTTTTTCTATGACAAAATTTTTTATTGTAAATGGCTTAGAATCACATGGGAGAAGGGCTGGTGGTATAGCTCAGTGGACTAAGTGCTTGCTTAGGTAAGCACAGGGGCCAGGGTTTAATGCCCCAGGCATGCTGAGCCAGTGATGGAGTCTGGGCATGATGGTGCAAGCTTGTAATCCTTGCACTAGGGAGGCAGAAATCAGGAAGATCACTACAAGTTCTAGTCCTCCAATCCCTCTATCTCCTCTCAGTAAGTGGAATTGGATTTCCATGAGATGAATTCTTTTTTTTTTTTAAATGTTTATAATAACTTTATTTTAATGGTCACAACTGGAAATAACCCAATGTTCTTTTCATTTATTTATTTATTTATTTATTTATTTATTTATTTATTTTTCTTTGCAAAGTTTTATTGATAAACATATAGCAATGAGACAGTTTTAAATCAATTCGAAAGTACAGTTTCAACAAATAATATACTGCATACATTCTTCTCAGTGGTTAATTGCTGTACAAGATGCAGACTTGTGATCCTACTTACAAACACCATTAGAAAAAATCATTCTATTCATTAAGAGAATGCAACTATATATC
>NW_004524833.1:159264-166794 GCF_000260255.1 Octodon degus | reverse complement strand
GTCCGGCCCACGCTGCGCCTGGGCTGGGACTGGTCCCGCAGGCGCAGGGTAGCAGGAAACTCTCTGCACACTCACCAGACCTGGGCTAGGACTGGGTCTGGGGGCTCCCAGAAGTTGGCAGAAAATCCTACTCGGCTGGCGGGGTTGAGGAGGCACTGCGGAGTGGAGGGTCCGGCCCACGCTGCGCCTCGGCTGGGACTGGTCCCGCCAGCGCAGGGTAGCAGGAAACTCTCCGCACACTCACCGGACCTGGGCTAGGACTGGGTCTCCATGAGATGAATTCTGTTCCTTCACATATGTGCATGTCTAATGTTACACGATCCTTGAAGCCTTCAAATAGAAGCTTGCTCTATCTCTCTACAGTGAGACCCTGTAGATCCTGTACACCCTGTCTTAAATACACACACACACACACACACACACACACACACACACACACACAAAGAATCACATGGGACAGAATTTTGGGAAATCATCTGAGAAGCTAAATGTGCTAAATGAAATAAATTTAGTCCCTTCCATGAAGAGATTTGGAAACACTTTCATTTGTCACCTGTCACACTCCCATTGCACCATGGTCTCTGGCTCCATCCAGACTGGATGGTAAGTGTGTACTTGTCTGTGATGCCCAGTCCTCATCTAGCCCTCTGATCCCGACTGCCCCGTGTGCTTGTTAGTGCTGATAGTCCTCTACACTGTGTGTTGCACAGTGCATCTTTCCCATTTGTGGAGTTGTATACCAATGTTCACAGAAATGGGAGGACATTATGTGAGTATGTTGGCCAGGGTGTTAATTCCCTTCAAAGAGGAGATCAAATAAAATAGATAACAAGATAAATTAAGGAATTTCTGGAGCTGGTGGAGATTTTATCTTCTTTAGCCAGTCCTTTCATATTATTTAATAGACATAATCTTCTTCACGTTTTACCATTCATTTTTCTTTCTTTAGGCTAACCTTGTTACTACTTCCTGTTATGGTTTGTATCTGGATGTCCCCATCAAAGCCTGATGCTATCATGTGGGGCTTTTTGGATGTGGCTGGATCTAGTACATGAAGATGGGTTGGGGATGTGTGAATGTGTTTAGAATTGTTCTGAAAATGGATAATGGGAATGCCCATCCCAGGTGTGGGTGGCACCAGCCAGTAGGCTTGGATGGAAAATAAAAGGACAGAAGAAAGGCAGACTCTGTGTTTCACTGCCTCAGGCTTGCTCAGCATGGACTTTCTCTCCTCTGCCATGCCCTTCTGCTATCAGCTCTGCCTGGGAGCCAGCTGACTGAAGACTGTGAGCTAAAATAAATCTTTCCTTGCTTAATTTGTTGGTGTTTAGTTTTTTGTCCCAGCAATGAAAATGTGATTAAGACACTTCCTCTTCTCTGTCTCAACAAAATACGGTGGGTGAAGAGGACTTGCTGGGCTAAACAACCCCCAAGGGACTGGGGTCCCATCATAGTGTAGATCAAATCCAGATCTCCTCTGAGGCCTCCATCCTCTCCATCCTCTCTCAATAAGTGGAACTGGATTTCCACGGGATGAATTCTATCCCTTCACATATGTGCATCTCAAATGTTACACCATCCTTGAAGCCTTCAAATAGAAAGCTTCTCTGTCTCTCCTGTTATTTTTCTGTAGTACTTCATTAGCATTGGTCAGATTTTAACTTGCCCTTCAGCCACTCCTATATGCCTTTCTCCTCATCTGATCCTTTAGACCTGAGACCAAGTTCTTTAGCTCAACTCTTGGTACAGAGGTCTCAGTGAATGCTTGCTGATTGTTTTACTACGTTTTAAGTGTTCTAATTTCCCTTAATGAGATTTATAGTAAGCCATTCTTCCATGTATTTTTCTCACTTTTCTTGTAACCACCTACTAATTTCAGTTTGCATCACTTCTCAAGGGGAATGAGTTCTGTATTTGCATCATGGAAAATGACACATCTATTTATTCACTTTAGGCTTGCCTCTTTCCAGGTTGAGTTGATTGTTTCCTAATGAAAAGATGTGCCTCCACCAGATGGATTTAGGATTTGTGGAACTTCTCCCCTGTCCTCTTTCAGGATGGCTGGACCATCAGCGACCATCCAGCTCTCTTCTGCCCACTTCTCCTCGGGGTTCTTTCATCATTTTGATTATTTTCCCCTAGTTCTTTAGTTCCATGTTTTGCATCATCTTGTGAGTGGAGTCTTATACCGGAAATGGAATGGAAGTGAAGACTCAGCAGAGAGGGTTTTGGGATTCATGTCTTTAAGAAACTTCTAGTTTTATGAGAATGCTTAATCTATTTAAGGTGCAAGTACTTTCTTTCCTACATGTAGTGATGGAAATGACAAATAACAATGGCCACAAGTACAGTAGCTGCTCTCATTCACAAAACATCAACTTAGCAGATTTCTTTTCTTCTCTTTCTTTTTTTTGTACTGAGGAGTGAACTGAGGACCTTGTACTTGCCAGGCTGGTGCTTATGTTACTGAGCTATCTCCCCAGCACAAAGATCAAATTTTGTATCCAGTAGGTACTAGGCATTTTTTTCCACTTTCTTTCCCACAACAACTTTTCTTTACTCTTCATTCATTGTGGATATTATTCTTTATTTTATAATTAAGAGCATTGACATTCCAAATAGTTAAGCAACCTAGGTTCTTTAGACAAATTGTAAAGGAAGTCAGGATATTATGGCAGGTCAATTTAAATGAAAATTTCAAGATCTTTTTTCTATAAATAACTTATCTCCTTCTCATGAACTTAAACAATGCAGCTATAAATTTAGGGCTTTTCAGAAGAAATAAGTTTCAGAAAGTCCTGCTTTCCTTGAAAATCTTTTGCAAGTATATGAAAGAGCCAACGGATACTAAAATATAACCATGAAATTGACCAACCCTGATTGAGATGTTTCTAAACTGTTCATCCTATAAAACTAAATTGACTGTTTGATTGAAATACATTCACTCTTTAAGGCTACTAGAATACCATTTGGATAATATTAGAAACCAACTATTATAATAAAATGTACATGGAGACAAAACATATTGAGTGACATTGTAACCTATAAGATACAAGGACGTTTACCAGTTGGGACACACAAGTCTGGATGAGATCTTCTATCAGTGCTTGGTGCTTCTGATGTACTAGGTATTGAGTATTTTGAGTATCACCTTGGGATATTAGGTATAGTTCCTCTCTTAAAGGAAATAACAGTGGAGTTAGAGAAATGAAACACAAAATATAAAACTTTAAATAATGACAATGGAATTAGACAACAATGTGACCACTGTCTATTGCTACTTCCTTTTTGTTCCTAATGTCTACCCATCACTGGATACTTTTTTTTTTCCATTTGTTTATTTGGTACAGGGTTTCACTGTGCAACTCAGACTCGTTGTGATCCTTCTATTTGCAGCTTCCCCAGTGCTGGGACTACAGACATATGCCCCATGTCCAGACTCATTGGTCAGCTCAGGGAACCACAGGGGCAGGGCTGGTATGGCATGCAGGACCAGGAATCAAACCTTGGTCCCTGTGCTTGCCAAAGCAGGTGCTTAATCTGTTGAGCTATCTTGCTGGTCCTCCTAGATATGTTTTGTTTATTCTGCTGTTGTTTACTTCTGAACCTTTATTATCTACAATACTGGTTGGTAATATTGGATACATGGATACACACAGTAGACATTTAAAGCTGGAAGTGTGTGCTGGAATTATCAAAAAGACAATTTAAATTGTCTTCAAAGAACAACAGGGCCAGCACCTGGAAGGAAGATCTTGTTTTGGAAACAACATGGCCACCACATGATATTTAGATTACAGTGCTAAAATATTGAGTTTTTGAGTAAATTACTCTGTTTTGAAAAAGGAATCTATATAATAACTGATTAAAATCTAAAGGTAATATACATGATTTATAAAATTTTCTTGGAGTATTTAATTTGATGAATGACTAAACTACTAAGAAGCTACAACTGGAAATTGTTAACACCAACACCAGGACGTCCCCCCTCTCTTAGCCCTTGTATAACATGCATCTAAAACATCACAAGCAGAAGTTACATATCTTTTTCAGCTGATTCTTGGACATGAAATATCATTAGTGAGAAATGTGCAAATAGGTACTGATGGCTAAAGTTTGAGGGATGTGTGTGAGATTCTAATTTTTCAGACTCTTTCTCTATGTTATGGCCGAAGTTTTAGGGATGTGTGTGATTCTAATTTTTCAGACTGTTTCTCTGTTATTTTTGTGTTCCTCTTGCTGTGTCATGATTTTCTAATTTAAAATCCATTTAAAATCAATTTAAGGACAAACACAGGCCCTCACAAATGTGGACTTGCATAAGCATATGAGTGTCTAGATATGAATGAGGGTGTGCACACACACGTGGATGCCCCCTCCCCACTTCCAGGGACCCAGCTTCCTTTAGTCTCACTTCTATTTCCTCTCACTGGCAGCTTTCAGAATAATCTCGCCCACCTGTTAAATCAGAGCATGTCAAGTTGAATTTATAACAGTGAGCAGAAACAGGATGCTACAGAAAGCATTTTAATTAAAATCCTTTAATTGGATACATGCTTCTTGTGAAAAGGGAGCTGTGGAGAGGGCCTCTTTGTCGGCACCTTCACTCTGGTCACCAGAGATTGTTGCAGGAATAGCCTTGCAATTGGAACCAGCCCTCTGAGCTGGTAGAGGTGGGGAGGGGTAATAGGCTGAGAGGAGGAAATTGGGAGCATTAGACTGAAGGACAAGGGGTGTGTGTGTGTGTGTGTGTGTGTAGTGAATGGCCATAGGTTTTGCACAGAAACACAGCTCTAGTGCTTTCCGAGGGAGTTCTGATGAAACCTATTGGTATCCTTTCAAGTTGTTTTCTCCTTAATCCTTTCATCATCTATAGGATGGGATAGTCTCCAGAGGAAATCCACAAATACTCCTAACTTCAGGCACTGGCTTAAAAATCTTGACAGGTTAGATCAATTGGTGAGTGTGGAAGGTGGGCAAATGACAGCCTGGGGCTGGAGGAAGCTCTGCCTTTGCACCTGGAGTTCTTCAAGTGACAGTCCTTAGTACTATCCAGTGCAGAAAAGAAAATGTGGAACTCAGCCCTTATCTTAAGGAAAGAACTATGTGTTAAAGTGGGAGGCTCAACCTGGAAGACATCTGAAGAGCTCATGCGAGGCTGTAGGAGAACAGCATGACATGGGTGTGTTTTACTGTACATACTCAACAGAGCTAAGAGAAGTAGGACATGGACGTAGTTTTAATGGCACAGATGTTGCCAAGGGAACAAGACCCCTAAACTTAACTCATGAAAGATGGGAAAAATGAATGTACTTTTACTTTTGGTTTTTCATAAACTTGTGCCAGAAAGGTGATTCAGGAGTGTCTAATGGACTCTGATTATTTGCTGCGAGCTAAGAAAATCAGCACTGTGTCCTTTCAGATACAGAGAGCAGATATACAGTACCTTCGAGGATTTTTAAGAGCTATTCATCCATTTCTGTTGCTGGGCCCCTTGAAGCTCTAGTTGCCAAGGAAACAATGGCAGCTGGCTTTGTTTGTTTGCATCTATTGGTTCCCTCTAGTGGTGTGAGGGTAAATATTTAACATCTAGTTTGGGGTAGCTGGAGAGGCTAGGGAAATTTGGTGAAGCATTTTCTGACTTCCATGGTGTGAACATTTCCATTTCAAGATTTTAATGTCTTAATAATTAAATAGCCAAATTCCTAAGATAAAAAAAAATTAGAAATCACTGTGAGTTAATTCTAGCATACCTCAATATCATTTCTGCCCTCATTAAACTTTACTATGGAAGAAATTTATTTTCCCTGTTTCATGAATTTGGGATTGGCTGTATCACCTGCTTTGTCCATTGGAATATGAGCAGATGATAGGAGCTATGTCAAAGAAAAGAATCAAATGTGCTTGCATAGCTCAGCGCTGCTTTCCTCTCCTCCTCTGAGCGTGTGCTTTCCATTTTGAGAACATCAAGCTCTAGTGCACAGTTGATACTTTACCCGGGTAATAGAATGAGAAGTCACATGGAGCCACCTAAACTGAGTCATTTTCAGTATAGCCTGGCAAATCCTTAGCCAAACTGAAATCCTGATGTAATATGAGATAAAAGTAAATGTTTATTAGGCACTGAGATTTTAGGATCTGAATAGTACAGAAGTGGTTGCTTCATCAATAAACTTTGAACAACTGCTGATGCTTAGCCAAATCTATGGAATTATATCTAGCTGTGGTAAAGGAATTAAAGATTCTCAATTCTGGAAAGCTAAAAGCCCAATAATTTCAACAATTGTATGATACATGAACCCCTCTACAATATCCCTGCCAAAAATTTGTTTACTTCAGCTGCCCTTAATTATATTTGAAAATGTCTCCAAATATATGACTCTTAGTATTTCTTGAGAACATGCACATCATTGTTAATTGTTCTGAATGTTGGAAGATTTGTTTCCCTGTGAATCATTCCTTGTGAATGGCACATATAGCCTTAGTCCTATTTTTCAATATGATGTCACACAAAAATGTTATTTATTTGTAATAAGAAAATTCCTCTGTTATTTGAAGACAACCTATGGCATTCACCTTGAGTCCTCTGTCCATGTCCAACTCCTCAATTTTCTGAGCAGAAGAAGTAAAAGTGCTATTAATGAAAACGAGAAGGAAATAAAGATTTTTCTAAAAATCCTCTACTTGACATGATGGTGAGGCTTGCCACTTCTTTGTTCCATTCTATCTGAGCAGGAAACAGCTGTAGATCTGTGAAAGGGAAGAGCTGGACTATCAGTCCTCATGTAAGATTAGTACACTCATGCTTTGATAATTGATTACTTTGAAATTTATCAAATTTGATACTTGACACATTTTGATATGAAAATTCTGTCCAATTTAGTACTTGACATGTAAGGTAGAAATTCTTGGGATAGACTGCATTTTACTCCTTGGACTAGAATGCCTTTTTTCTTTCTCCATTTTACAGAAAAACAATTCATTTGGTGTTCATTTTAGTATGTGTTGGGCCTCTTGGAGCCAATTAGCAATGAGTACTGAGGTATGCCATACTTGGAAGGGTAAGACGAGGCAGAGACATGCAGTATATGCATAAAGTGATACAAAATATGAATGAAAGATTTAGATACATGGATGTTAGAGTTAAAAGCATAATGTATACATAATTACAAAACAAAGTCTTAAATGTGGGAGGTATATTTGAATCACATTAAGGGATCATTTGGAGATGGAAACACTGATAAATTTTTAAACATTTTTTTGCCACATATACAAGTTAGAAATACAAGATAATCATTAAAAGAATAAAGAATAGTGATAAAAGACATAGTTTCCAAATTAGTACAGCAATTTTAAAAGTAAGTTGAACCTGGGCATGGTGACCTACATGTGTAAATACAAGAAATCAGGGAGACTGAATCAGGATCATGAGTTCAAGGGCAGAATGGCCCTTACATAACAAGACTCCATTTCGAAGAAGGAGAAGGAGAAGGAGAAGGAGAAGGAGAAGGAGAAGGAGAAGGAGAAGGA
>NW_004524833.1:147739-159164 GCF_000260255.1 Octodon degus | reverse complement strand
GAAGAAGAAGAAGAAGAAGAAGAAGAAGAAGAAGAAGAAGAAGAAGAAGAAGAAGAAGATCAAACTGAAATCAACATGCTTGTGAAAAGCCTAAAAACTGATAAGAAGTATACCAACTCCAGATTATCTCTTAACATGTAGCAGGAAAGAAAGTATAGGGGATAAAATGATTGGTAAAGTTGGTGATGGAGGCAGAATATGAACCATGTTTCCAACACTTATTTATTTAAAATATCCAAAATAAACTATGAAAAATGTGAATATATTGTCTTAGTAATTTTTCTCATCATGGGGACATCATGCCTGACACCCAAAAACTTAAAGGGGGTGAGGCTTATTTTTTTTTAATGAGCAGAATATATTTATTGAGAGAAAGAAAGCTCCTGTCCCAAGAGAGGGACAGGAGGGGGGGGGCCCGAGCGGGTAGTTCCCCCCACCCCCGAGGCTTATTTTGAGGTTGGTTCAGGTCATGGTTGGCTGACACCAACGAGCAATAGTATGGTAGAAAGGCATGGCAGAGGAATAGTGGTAGGAAGTTCATGTCATGGTATCTAGGAAACAGGAGAGAGAGAGAGAGAGAGAGAGAGAGAGAGAGAGAGAGAGAGAGAGAGAGATCCTTTAGATTGTGCCCCTTATAGACTGCTTATTCCAACCAGATGCTATCTCCCAATAGCAAGTCAAATCTCTTCCAAAAGCCCCACCTTCAAAATCATGAGGTTCTTGATGGAAATCTGTACATCAGTTGAACATTCTTCCACTGACTCTGAAAGGCTTATGTGCATCTCTTTATGAAAAATCCATTTAGTTCCATTCTGACAGTTGTGAAAATTTCAGAAGGACCGAAAAGTACAATCTAAAATCTTTTTTGAAATTTGAAACTCAGCTGTAAAACGCCATAAAATTAAAGAAATTTAAACACCTCAAACATACAATAGAACAGTAATATAAACATTCCTATTGCAAAAGGGAGGTCTAGAGAGAGTAAAAGGACCAGACCAAAGCAAGACTGAAACCAAGCAGGACTAACATTAAACTCTGAAGCTCCATTTCCAGAACCCAGGGAGGATGTGGCTAGATATGAACTCCAAAGAGTTCCAGCAGACCGACCTCTATTGCCTTGCTGGTTATAATTAACATAGCTTGTCTCTTTTGGAGGCTCCACTTAGTATTTTTCCTCTGCAGATGTT
The DNA here is from genome assembly GCF_000260255.1 of Octodon degus. NCBI lineage: Eukaryota > Metazoa > Chordata > Mammalia > Rodentia > Octodontidae > Octodon > Octodon degus. Next base: position 157,977 of record NW_004524833.1, on the reverse strand, counting down.
ATTTGTTCACTTTCTTGCCTGCTTCTTTTGTTGTGCAGAAACTCTTCAGTTTAATAGAAACTAATGGGACCAAAACAAGACAAACTCAGAAGGGCAAACTCTGTTTTCAGCACTTGGGGCAAAGATGTGAACGCCAGATGTTTTGGGTGGAACTGCTTTTGGCCTTCCTCAACAAGAATTCCATGTTTCTGGCATCTCCAGCTTCCAGAGATCTCCACCACACTTGCAGTTCCATTCTTACAGCTTCATCAACTGCCCGCTCAGCAGCATACTGCCTGTCCTCCCAAGCCTTCCTCTGATATCTGGGTTGGAACCTCCCTGACCCCACAGCTCTTGCATTCTGCACATCTCTAAAGCCAACAATACCATATGGTTCATTCCAGTGTCTGCTACCAGGATGCCCAGTAGTTTGACCACTTTGATGCATGGTTATAGAGGGCCCCAAGCGCCTCATTAGCTGAGTACTCTGAACCAAATTCAAGAGAACCTGTTCCCTGTGTGGCCCCTTTCATGCACAGTACCTTGGGACCTTCTTCCACAAGCCATCTTTCATTTTTGCACCTCTTAGCCTGCGAGGGGTGGGGTATGGCTGATTCTTAAGATATTCTCAAGGTCTTCTTTCTATTGTCCTGAGGTGAAGTGCTTCATTTTTAGAAACTTCTTTTTATTAATCTCTGTCTAATGCACCACCTTTGCAATGACTCATTTCTAGCCAAACTGAAAACTTTTCAAATGAGGATTTTGTTCCTGACTTTCAGTATAAACCTGACTAAAAGTTGCCAGCAGTACCCATGCCATAGCCTGAATGTTAGACTTCCTTGAGGCTTCTTCTAACCTCTCTTTTACTCTCTCTTGACCTCATCTCTCCCTTTTATCACCCTTCTTCTTTTTCATTCCCTAATAGTCTCTTTTCTCCTCCTTGGTTCTTTTCTTTGTTTTAAGTTTTCATATATAAGAGAATATATATATTATTTACTTTTAGTGTCTGATTTATTTCACTTAACATGATATCTTCTTCTTTTTAAAATTTTATGTATTTGGTACCAGGTTTCACTGTTCAGCTCAGACTCATAGTGATCCTCCTGTTTTGGTCTCTCCAGTGCTGGGATTACAGGTGTGCACCATCATGCCCAGTCTTGGTGACACGCTCAGTGTGCCTGGGTTGGGATGGCATGTGGTGCCAGGTCTTTGTACTTGCATAGGCAGATGCTTAAACCACTGAATTATCTCCATGGCCCAACATGATATCTTCTAATTCTATCCATCTTCTTGCAAATTATATGCTTTTACTCTGCTTTATGAAGCAACAATACTTTATTATGTATATACACCACATTTTCTTTATCTACACACTATTCACTGATAAGCTCCTCTGTTGTAGCAGTTACTTTCTCCCACCCTCCCTCCCTCCATCTCTCACCTCTCCTCCTCCTCCTCTCTCTCTCTCTCTCTCTCTCTCTCTCTCTCTCTCTCTCTCTCTCTCCCTTCTTTCAGCAGCAAGGATCGAACTCAGGACATTGCTCTTGCCAGGCAAGTGCTTATGCCTCTGAGCTATTTCCCATTCCTGTGTCACAGCAGTTTCCCCTGCTTCATTTACTCTAATCCTAAAAACTTCAGCAGACCTCAGAGAAACTTAAATCCTACATTTTTCCCTATAGTAGATCTATTTAGGAACATTACAGCAAATTGATTAAAATGTCAAAAACATCAATCAACAGAACACTTCTTTTCAAAATCTAATATTTGGCTGAATGTGCCACTGTTTCTTTCCTGCTTTTTGGCTCACAGAGCTGTTAGATGTGACCATTAAGAAGCATGTTTGTGCTTTAAATTCAACAAAGCCTATATCTTTTAACTTAGGATTATTTATAACTGAATTTCTTCCTGAGGATCTCAAAGCACTGTCATATTTTCACCATGCACAAACAAAACTCTCAATTTGAAAATTTTAAAGTTTGAACACATTTGTCTGCATGTGTAAACATCAGAGGGAGATTCTAGCAGTTGCTTAAGCACAGTGACTTCCTATAACTTGTAGACAGGGAATGAAGACTTCTCTGTACAATTTCCTCGATGGTTGCCAAAGGCAGAGCTACAGTGTTGTGTTGCCTGTGGAGAATCTGCTAAGCCTTCTAAGCTGGCATCACCTGATAAATGCAAATGTTTGTGAGGTTATGCTAAGGGCCTTGTTTCATGTTTTTGTAGAGGAGGATAAGTATTTGCACATATCCTTGCTGAGGAAACATGTGGGTTCAGAAACCAGTTAAGAGGAACGTTCCATGTTCCCAGCATGTAGAGAAGGACCAATTCGAAAAAAAGCAAGTGGTAAGTGTCTAGTGGTATGATGATGAGACAGTGTAAATAAGCTCTAGAGAACTGAGTCTGATCCATCTACATGGTGAAAATCATTTAAATGGAAATAGAGGCCTACAATGTTTTCTCAAGCTCTGTGTCTCTTTTTTTGTGGTGGGGGAGTGCTAGTTTCATTTTTTCTTTTGTCATCATTTCTTTCCTATTGAAATGTGATATTTTATCCTCATAAAAAATTAAAACTGTTACTATACCAAACTTTTTTCCACTATAAGGAGTTAATCAATATTAATATTTGCATGAATTTTCTTATAGTGTTTTATTTGTACATCAAGAAAAGAAAGAAAGGAGGAAGTCCTCTTTATTTGTGTTCAGATCAGGTACAAAGAAAACATATGATTAAGAAACATAATCTTAATAGAAGAGAGAAAGAAAACATAATCTTAGTACAAGAAAATTTTAAGAACTATAACATGTATCCATAATAAATTATCTGGAGAATTTTCTTTGTTCTTCAGTTCCATATGGAAGACATGCTTAATAATTTTGTACATATGTGTAAGTCAGGGATTGGGGCAACAGTAAGACTCTTGAAACTCTGAAATACTGAGGAAATTAAGTCTCTACTTAGTAGAAATAAACATCTGCATAACTCTAAGCATGTATATAATTATTACATTTTCTAACATATTATTCTCCTCCTTGTTTCCTTTTTGCATTTTTGTTCTTTTGGAAGAAGGTGCTAGTAAATAGAAAGGTGTGGCCAGAAGAGAAGATGCCATAAAACTAGATCCAAAAAAGTGTGTGATTGGTTGTGAGGCTAAAACCATTAAAGAGAAGCCACATACTTTGTAACAAGACATTAACAAAGGTGTCTTCAGGTTTTCTCAAGAATTTGCCAGATCCTGCCTATTGCAGGCTTAGGATGTAAAAGTGTGAGCAAACTCCTTTTTTTTTTTTTTTTTTGAAAGGAAGCCCTAGGTGTTCTGCTTATGTGGGTCTCTAGGGAAGGCTTTCTTTGCTTGCAGCCATCCAAGCTCTCTAAGGTCCCTATAGCAGTAGTCCAAAGAGTATCTAGATATTCTTTTGACTAGTTACTGCTTACAATGGTGGCCAACATTCTCCATTGCCCACATCATGCTTGTTTTGAAAGAGTTATGGGGTTATGGAGGCTTTCACTGAGATTTCAAAAGAAGGACTGAGAATCAGGCAGTATGTGAGTCTTAATCTCAGCAGGCAACACCTCAAAGGTTGATACATGAGGGTGCGAGAGTGAAGCTGAAGCACCAATAGTCCTAAATTAGAGATGTCATGCACTAGAATGTTTGCCAAGGAAAGCTGCAGTGAGTGAGAAGACATAGCCTGAGAAAAGTCACATGGTTTGTGGCCGTAGGGGTTGACTGTCCAAGTCCTTTGGAGCTCACATCTCACCATCAAGTGCCCAAGATGCTAGGCCTAGAATTATCAAATTTAATATATTCCTTCCTGGATCTCTGTCTTGCTTTGGCCCCTTATCCACTTTCTTTGCCTCCATTTCATCCTTTTGGAATGAGAATGTTTACTCTATATCACATATCTGGAAGTACATAACTTGTGTTTTGAGTTTTGCAGAGGTGCAAAGATAAATTTAGCCTGAGTCTCAGAAGAGATTTCAAACTTGGACTTTCTGAGCAATGTTGGAACTACTGTGACTTTAGGGAAGGAATTAGTATACTTTTGGCTATAAGAGAATACACAGAATAACCCAGATTGCTAGGGAGAATTATGATCTCTTACTGTATTAATGTGGAGATTGAGTACAGTTTAAGGAGAAGGTGAGTTGGTGCCAAATTGATCAGAGCAGTGCTTGTGATGGTTAATAATAACTGTCAGCTTCCTTGGACAGAGAGATGCCTAGTGTATTTATAAAGCACTTTTGTGTGTGTGTCTGTGTGTCTATGTTTCCCACATTGTCGGCATGTGGGACAGCAAACTGAGCAGGGCACTTGGCCTGAAGTGCGCAGCTAGGGACAAAGGAAGTGGGCAGCTGCAAGCACGTACTCTTACATGCTTTGCCTCTTGCTACCTTGAAGGCAGCAGCTGTGCTCCACCACACCCTCCCCACCATCATTAGTACCTTGCTATAGGCTCAGAAACAATGGAGTCAGCAGACAATGGTTGATACCTTTGAAACTATGAGCCAAAATAAATCTTTCCTCCTTTAAGTTGTTTTTCTGTTACTTTGTCTTGGCAATGAAAAGTGGACTAGCACAGAGGACTGTGTTTAGCATTCAGACTTTATATGCTCTTTTTTCACTCTGTTCACCCACAAGTATACAAAAGGAATTTATATTCCACCTCAACCATTTTACCCTCTGTGAGTTTTTCTTTAAAAATCAATATTAATTAGGAAGCCAATAGATAAAATGTATTGATGGCAGCTTGTGCTAATTATAAAATCTCAGAGATCCTCCTAAGGGGCCTGTTTTATCAGATGCTTATTATGCCAAACTGAATCAAGATGTTCTCTCGCCACTTCAGGTGCTAGTAACTGTGCTAAATGGTGTGGAATTTTCTGACCATAACAGGTCAAGTTTCAAGACTTTTCTTTTTAATGGAAATTTCCTGGAATCTAAAATGTGAAGTCCAATCGTGCTAAAATCATTGGCAACCAGACCTACTTAAAAATGAAATCCCATTTCCCCAGGGGTTTCTGTCAGGGAGGAGAAAGTCCCTTTAGATTGTGCCCCTTCCTGCCAGGTTTAAGTTTTAACAGAGAATCTTTTCACAAAACGTAGTCATTGTATACTTCAAGCATTTAAACCTATTTCATTGGCTCATCTGGACACTGGAAAATCTTATATCTTCTCCCACATGATTTGTAACACTCTTGACAGAGACCGAGAATTTTCACACCTGGCAAACCATCTCAGCTTTCCAGTGGCTCAAAAGACAGTCCTTGCAAGCTAGGACCATGTTGCATGCTGTGTTCAAGGTGCCTCAATCTAAAGAAGGTGCAGAAACTCATATTTGGAGATAGGGAGATGGGGCTTGGGACAGGTTAGTGAGGTTTATGTGACAAAAATATGGTTATATTCTCCTGATTACAGTTCACTAAAGCAAAAACATATCCCAGTGGGTTTATTCTTAGTTTCATTAATGCTCATTTTCAAATACTCAGCCATCCCTTTTATGACCATGTTGAAGTTAAGTTTCTCATAAAGCAAGAGAATAATAAAAATTCAATCCAACATTGAACAATGTCTGAAACCAAAGGTACCTCTGATGGGATCCCAGTTCTGTAAACACAAGCAAGATCTGCAACTTAATAGTTACAGTTTCTGTATAACTTGTGATTCAGTTGCTGGCTTTACACCAATCATAGGACTCTGTGGGGATCTCTCTTGCACAAAAACACAGTAACTAAGGACATCATTCAAGGTCTGTAATAATGATTGTTTATGACATATGGAAATTGTCCAGTACAGTGCCTGGCACATACTAGATATGTAATAATATTGGTTTCCCTATAATCACCATTACTGTAATGGGATTCAGCCCTAGCAGTAACTTGGTGCTACAGCCAAGTTTATGATTATTGAGTTGTAACTCCTAGAGGTTCTATGTTCAACTAAATTGTATAGAAATACATCTTTGTATCAATATGGGTAATAGCAATCAGAAGTCAAATTATTTGTCACAAAATTAAATGATGTGACATATGAATGCATGAATGATTGAAATCAGGTTTTGAGTTGGAACATAGTAAGGTAAGTAGGTTTTTTCCCCCCTAGGATCCAGCTTCTTTTGGACAGGTTTTACTTCTGTTGTACTTTGGAGAAAGGGAGGTTGTGGCTTATCTATGGCAATAAGTAGGTTCTAGAGGGAAATTAGAAGGAGTAGAGGAGGTGTCTAGATATTTGAAAACCAGAACCATCTAGAAAAAGTGCTTGAAAAAAATCCACACTTTGTGTGGTGGGACATCACAGATTAAAAACAATAATACAGATCACTGACCCATTGAATGATATATTATTTATCACATTTATTCATTCTATAATTATTTATTGGGTATTAATATTATGTCAGGCATTTGGGCCTGGAGAGATAGCTCAGTGGTCTAAGCACCTGCCTGGTAAGTGCAAGGAACAAGGTTCATTCTGGGTATCACATGCCATGCTGGCCCTGGAACCCCAGGTGTGGTGACACATGCATATAATCCTAGCACTGGAGAGGCTGAGTCGGGGGAACACTATGAGTCTGAGCTATGCAGTGAGACTCTGTAACAAATAAGTAAAAGATTAGATAAATAAACACAAATTTCTCTAAAATATAAATGTCAAGCATTTCATCACTTTCCAAGACAATATAGAATGAGACAGACATACTCCTTTAAAGTCTAAATTGGAAGAAGTCAAAGAGATAAAATTTTAAATTCCTTTGTTTCTATATGAAGTTCTATAGTATATAACGTTTCATTAGGAACATATATTTCACAAGTAGAGTCTTTTTTGTGAAGGGCTCTACTAAAAAAATCCACTGTTATCTATATTGGTATTTTAATTAAAAGCTTTTATAAGTGTGTGTGTGTGTGTGTGTGTGTGTGTGTGTGTGTGTATGTGAACTTGTATAATTTTTAATTGTACTGATGGCTGTTTCTCTAAAGTCAAAATGCGAAGCATTTGTTTGTATGGCACAATGCGAGCAAGATGGTTGGTTTATAGGAGCATTCACTGGTAATGACAAGAAAGACATGTTGTGGCCACAAGTAATGAAGGGAAAAAGAGATGGGAGCAGCAGGGTTTTTTTTTTTTTTCAAGCCTAGAGAATGTGGGAACAGAGCTGGTTCTGGCAGAAAAAAAGGGACATTGAAAAAGTATTATGTATTACAATATCTACATTTTAAAAATTATAGTCTGTGAGCATAAATACTTTGAATAGAGACTATTTCCTTGGATTGAGTTTTAGGTATTTGGGAGCAATTTTGAGCAATATTTGGAACAACAAAATTATAGAACTGTAGAGACATTTGAGTACCCTTTTTCTGTCAGATTCTTGAAGCTCACTGTGATAGAACTTGGTCTAACATGTAGCCAACCCTTAGTCCTTTGTGGGAATACAAGCCTACATTGTTATAGTTTATTCTTACAATTTGGGTCAACTCCAGGTGGTGTAAAGGACCAAGAGAAGCATGGCACTAGATTTTTATTTCTGGTTTGAGTGTAGTTTGTAATGTCTTTGCAAGACTCTATACATGTAGAAGACACTTCCAGGTCCTTGTCTTGGTCCAAGAAGCCAATATTTGTAATCCCAAAGTTATGTTATTGGAATCCCATCAAGTTGATTCTAATCTACCACTTTCCATGCAACCCATGGTGAAAATAAAGACACTGAATTGTATTTTCAATCAATAGGGAGTTGAGGGGCTCTAAGTCCAGCCATAAAGATGGCTTTCCGGAACCAAGAGAGATACCCAGGGCCTCACCTGGTTTTATTCAGTAGAGGAGTGGCTAGAGGAGGATTGACGGAGAATTGTGGGAAGTAGGTGACTACTGTGAGCTGAGCTAGGTGGGTCGCCTACATTTACTTCTGCCATATGCAGAGACAGTAATCTGCTTTATGCTATTGAGATAGTTTGGAGGGTCTGGTGCTTCAGCTTTGATGTAGTCTTTCAAGCCCCACAAAGTCATAGCTTCTATCTTGAGGCTTTATCCCAGCTGGCGGTGTGGAGCATTAGCTCTTCTGTCCGGTCCTGACCTGGTTCACATTAAAGATCAGCAGGTGTAGGTTACCAGGGAAACACACACACCACCTTCAAAGACTATCACCAGCACCTCAGCTAGAACAATATACATTGCTTATGGCCAATTGAAGGATAAGCAGAAGTCCTAGCCAGCTCTGTATGTAACAATATGAGGAAAGAGGATCAGGCTCAGTCAAAATGGAGACAGTCACTCTTCTTTCAAGGTGAGCTGCTCCAGTGGTCCTCCACACATGCAACCCCCTCTCTGTCCTTTTTCTGTTATACTACTTTATGCAAGAGCTGATAAAAGTCTGACATGCACAATGATACATGTGAAGAGACCATTAGTTAAAAGGAACAACTAAGTGGTAGTCTAAAATGTAAAAACAATGAGTACTAATCTAAAAATAACTTCTTTCTCAATCACTGGCCCCTAGCTAACTCCATTTGAGGATTCATTATTATTATTTGGCTAGTATATTTTACTTTCTTAGTTCTCACTTTGAATGGCTGTAGGATAAGTGTAGGCCCTGGAAAACTGGTAATGTCAGAGATTTTTACCTCCACTGTCCTCGAGGCCTCTCCAGTTTCTTGTACAGTCCTTTCCATTATTTGTTGGCCAACTTCTATGAAATCTCAGAGAATGATCTTTCACAAATTATTTATACCTTGATACAAATTTAGATCAATATATTACCTCTCCCTTGATAGTTGCACTTTTTTTCATCTTAATATATAACAGTAATTTTTTTCTGTTTCTAGACTGGGACTACTATTTTGTGGAATAAGATACTGATGCTTCTAGGATTATACAAGGTAACTCTTGTGCAGAAATGGAACTTATCAAAACTATATTTCAGTTACCTATCTGGGCAAGTTTGTTGGGGAACGAGGAAGGACAACAGCCAGTAGTGACATACTTTTCTAGATGAAACATCTTGTTGGGCCAGGGAGATGGCTCAGTGGAATAAGCGATTTCCTGGCAAGCACAAGTGCCTGAGTTCAACCCCAGGTTCTGCCAAAAAAAAGAGAAACATCTTGTTGTTTAACCATTCGATCCACACAAAACCTGTGCAATTTTGCACCATAGTTTCAGCAATCACTCTTCAGAAATCTTGCATGTTTATTGCTTACAGTGTAATTATTTTTATGATTGACAGCATATTTTGTTTTCTCCACATGGAGTCCATGCACTCATGTGCCTCAGTTTAACCATTTTGTTTAATCATTTATTCCTAGCCAGGTTGCCCACAGACAACCATGTAAATTATTAACTTTTGAAGTAGCTCCAGTTTTGGGCAAGCCTTCAGTTGATTATAGCTTCCACTGATATCTGACTGCCTGCAACTTTGTGAGAGATCTCAACTGACAGATTGTCTTGGTTTCTTTTTTCTCATTGTTAGGAAAAAATACTGATCGCACAGAATTAAAGAAGGAAAGGTTCATTTAGCTCATAGTTTATGGAGGTTTCAGTCCTTACTGGCTAGCTCCAAGGAAGAGTGGCACATGGCAGTAGACTTCAGTTCAGGGCTCTGGAAAACAGTAAAATCAGCATGAGCAGAAGGGAAAGAGAAGCCAAAAGCCAGCCTGTAATCCTCCCTTATATTGTCTGCAGGCAACCTGCCCCAGGGCAGGTGTAGCACTCACATGTGTAATCCCAGCATTGGATCATCAATTAATCAGAAATTCTAGAAGCCCACCCACTGGCTGCATGACGCTTTGGGGATGGCACCTAGACAGAAACAATAAGACAAGTTTCACCTGAGTTAAAATTTCAGCCCCAATTTTTGGGTCATGAAATTATAAAATGATAGTCTTTTTTGGTTTTGTGCCTCTACATTCAGGGCTAATTGGTCAGTGTCATCACTTAGCCTTACAACACTAATCACCTGCTCTGAAAATCTTGACCTGAAAGACTGGCAACATGTTTATTCCAAAGTGAGTTATAATCTCTTTTTAGTGGACAAAGATGATTCAGCCGAAGACAATTTGACCAAATAGAATTTCTCATGAAAGGAAACTGGCCAATATGATAATTTGTCTGAATCTTAATAGTCTTACTCTAGTTTCATAACATTATTTATTTTGGTACATGATGGAAAGACTTTTTCAACCCTTTATGCTTCTTCTTCTTCTTCTTCTTCTTCTTCTTCTTCTTCTTCTTCTTCTTCTTCTTCTTCTTCTTCTTCTTCTTCTTCTTCTTCTT
>NW_004524833.1:128726-147459 GCF_000260255.1 Octodon degus | reverse complement strand
TTCTCCTTCTCCTTCTTCTTCTTCTTCTTCTTCTTCTTCTTCTTCTTCTTCTTCTTCTTCTTCTTCTTCTTCTTCTTCTTCTTCTTCTTCTTTTTATTTTCATCTGCCTTTCAGGATTTGGGAAATTCATACTTTATTTTGCTTTTATGTTTGTATTTCTCTAGTGACTGGAATATATTTTTATCAAATTGATGTTGGACCATGTTATTTCCACAAAATTACTTTCAGTGAAATTGTTTTTGGCTAAATCACCCATTGTGTGGTAATATTTTTACTTATACCCTGCCTCTAATTGATCTATAAAACTTTCAGAAACTTGTTCTTTAAATTTAGATAAAACACAGTTACAGTAGAATGACTCAGTGATGGGAAATATGCCAGGCAGCCTCCAAGGTGACCAGAATGATTGCTGGCATTCATGTATTTGCATATTCCTCCATTGTTGAAGGCAGTCTGTATTAACAGATCCATTTCTGCATAAAGCAGAACTTAAGTCATATTTTTTTTCACCTTCTGAGATCAAGTTATAGAAAAATGTGGCTTTCATTTTGTACCATTTCCCCCTCTTTTTGATTCCTTACTTTGGGACAGCCAACTGCCATGTTATGAGAAAATATAACAAAAAGAATTTTCTCTAAAAATCATATTAAATCAAGTTGGGACTAGAAAAGCAGATTTAACAGTTGAACTAAGAATTCTTTTTCTGTGCTGATTACTGGATTATACATCGATGAGTTCATAGACGAATGGAGTATTAGAAGTAGGGTGAGTAGAGCAGTGGGCCACCAGAGTATAACACTGGGGGACAGCACCTTATCTCCTGCCCCTTCCTTTCTGGCTCCTTCACTCTCTGTCTCTGCTTCCTGAATGCCACAAAGGGAACAGTTCTCCTGCTTCACACCCTTCCACCATAATGTTCTGGGATTCCACAAGCTTAAGAATGATGGAGTCAGCTGACCATGGACTGGAACCTCCTAATCCATGAGCCCAAATAAGTCTTCCCTCCTTTCTTTTTCTCAGATGTGTGCTGAGAAAAAAAAACAAAGACATAATAAATGTCTGTTATTTTAAGCTTTAGTTTTAGAATAAATTGTTATACCATAATAGAAAACTAATAAAATATCTAGGACAATTGAATTCTGAATAGTGACCTTAATATAAATTTGGACTCTTTGGCTTTATTCCTTCAGCAAAATCAAGTCTCACTGCTGATCTTGTCTGCTATTTCAGCAAAGTAGATTGCTGAGTTTCATTAACAACTCCTCCCTTTTGCTTCCATTTCAGCCAGTTAACAGCACATATGGTCTCTGCTTTTAGCTGCAAACCTATGCCCTCTTATTCTACCTTCTCCTACTTTATTCCTTGTTTTCATTTGGAGTAAAGAAAGAGCAAAGTGATTCAAGCTAAAGTGTAATATTAAAGCCCCTGAACAGATGCGCTTGGGAGAGATGCAACAGAATGTTCAGGGTAATGTGTTGGGATCCCTGGAATCTGGACCAAATCTGTGGCTGATGGTCGCCCAAGATGGCATGCAGAAGCTGGGAGTTCAGAATGGGGGAGAAGATGACAGCTGTGGGTTTTATAGCCTGGATTTGGAGACAATTTGGTAGGAATCTGTTCTGCTCTTTTGGGGTCAGCTTTTATATTTGTCTTTAGAACATAGACTCTTTTTGATTAGTGGTAAAAGCTGAGTTTGGGCTAGTTCTCTTTCTTTCTCCAGAATCTCCCCTGTTTGTAATTTATTAGGTCAAGGGTAGAAACAGTTGTTATATGAACAACATTTTTGTGTTTCCACTGAACAAATTTCCAAGTTGAAGAAAATGTCTATTCAGGCAACATAGCCTGACTTCCTTTGCAAGCTTCATAACATATGCCCCATGGAAAATACAATCATTTGAAGTTGTTGTGAAAGAAATATGGGAATTCTGTAATAGTTAAAAGGAATACTCAAAAAACATCTACAATAAAGATACTAATAAAGACAAAATTTGTTAAAGAAAGTGACAACACCTATGGTTGAAACTAATCCTCTAATTCATGAACTTGCCATAAGATAAATTCCTAATATGGAATTTAATAATATCTATTAAGGGATTACAACACAGATCAGTGAGGTAGAAATTTATACAAGTTGGACAACATCAGTGGCTATTAGAAAAATACAAATGAAAGCAACCTTGAGATTCCAGCTTATTTATTTTTTTTTAGCAATTTCATTGAGAAACAAATAGCAATGAGACAGTTTCAAAAGTGATTATTAGGACAGTTTCAATAATTAATACATTGCATAATGTTGTCTTAGTGGTTATTCATTATATAAGATGCAGATGTGATATACTGTCTACAAAAACTATTAGAACAAATATTTCTATTCATTTAAATAAGAGAATGTAGCTGTATATCTATTGTAGCTATTTTGAATACAGAGATACAAAATGGTTCTTCATTTGTATCCCATTTTTTTGTTTAGTTTTGTCAGAGAAGGGTATTTCATTGTCATTTACATATGATAGGTGAGTGAATTTGCAAAATATTCCAATATAGTCCAGTAGTCCATAATAGTAGTGGGTTTTCCATAAGACTGGCAATGTCAGAAGTTGTTGACTTGAACCTTTTATAGCTCAGCATATTAATATGTCTTTACTTGTTGTATTTTGTTTTTATACTTTTTGGCTGGATGGTTAAGACCAAGATAAAGTAAGACCTATATAACAAGAAATATAGCTTTTCTATCTCATAAGGTCAGTCAAATCCCCACAGGATTTATACTGAAACACTGTACCACAATTTGCAGATGCTTTATCAGTGTCAGCCATGTGGATGAATCACGGCCATTGCCTGACCAATTTGCTCTCTGTGAAAGCCAAGATAAAGTTTTCTCTCCATGTGGCTCTCCTTAGGCACACTCTACATCATTGATCACATTCCTCTCTGGTCCCATAATCTCCTTGATCTGAAAATTTGGGACACAACTGAGTGACATAATGTTAGAGTACAGGTTCTCCTATGTTCTGAATCCTTACTGACCTTGAAAGGCTAGGACCAAAAGATTGGCTGACCTTGCAGCCCTACTTTTTCTCTAATTTTTGATCTGCAAATATAGGTTGTTCACCATCCAGAAGAGAAGCATATTATTACCCTACAATGTATGCAGTGGGGTTTAGCCTAACTATCAGTCTGAATATCAAACATCTTAGGCATAACATAGAACATGTATTTTCCATCTACTATTGATATGTTAAACTTTAAGTCTCTACAGAATATGAAGAAAAATTTAAAAAATAAAAAAATATTTTTAAAATATGAATAAACAATTACAGATTTTTTACACAGAAATTTAGAAATCTAACCATGTACAGCAGTATAGCAGGACACTCTTGTGACATATTTTTTCTTGTTTGTAATTCTCATTTATTACCTTTTTTTAAAACAATCATTTACTTTAGAGACAGTATGGCAGTAACTGTTATGTCATGACAAGGAGTACATATTTAGAAGTCCAGAGTGACAGGCATTCCAAGCATGACCCAACTATTACACATTGCTATCTTCAGTGCAGTTTCTTAGTTCACAGGTATCAGCCTATAGAGTTATTGAGGGTGAGAATCCTACTAATTAACTGCTAGTTTCAAAAATGTGCTGATGTTTCTTAGGATCATTGCCTTACCCATCTTGTGCCTTACCCATCTGGCTTTTACCCTGTCTTGTTTCCTAGCTTTTCTACTTGCCCTCTCTTAGTTGTCTAATTTTCAAGTTCTCACATTCCTTTTAATTGCATTATACTTTTCTATTTGCATTTCTTCTTTTGAGCTCTTATACTAGGGAAACTATATGACATTTGCACATGTGGGTCTGGTTTATTTCACTTATGAAAATATGTTCAAGTGGAATCCACTTAAAGTTAAATGCTTCAATTTATCATTCTTTTTAGCTGAGTAATACTCCATTGTATAAAAATACTACATCATTTTCATCCATTCCTTGGGTGACAGGCATCTTGGTTGTTTCCAAGATTTGGCTATCACAAATTGTGCTGCTATAAACATAGGTACACATATATCATTATAATATGACGTTTTCAGTTCTTCCAGGAAAATTCCCAGTAGTGGAATATCAGGTTTGAATGATATTTCTAGTCCTAGTTTTGTAAGGAGTCTCCACAGTGATTTCCATAATGGTTGCAACAGACTACATTCCCACCAGCAGTGGAGAAGGGTTCCTTTTTCCCCACAGCCTCTCCAACTTTTGTTGTTGGTTGATATCTCTATGATAGCCATTCTTTCTGGGGTGAGATGGTATCTCAGTGTGTTTTAATTTGCATTTCATGGATGGCTAGTGATGTGGAGCATTTTTTCACATATTTATTCGCTTCTTTGATTTCATCCTCTGAGAAGCGTGTGTTCATCTCAGATTCCCATTTCTGGATTGGGTCTTTAAATTTTGGGGCCTTAATAGTTTTTAGTTATTTATAAATTCTGCACAGCAGATCTTTGTCTGAGTGCTTATTAGTCAAGATTTTTTTCCAAATTTGTGGGTTGTCTTCTCACTTTGCTGGTAATTTCTTTTGGCATGCAAAAACTTCTCAATAAGAGCAGGTCCCAGCTGTTAATTCTTTCAAGTGTTTCTTGTGCGATTTAATTTTTGTTCAGGAACTCTTTGCCTACCCATATGTCTTCAAGAGTTCCTCCTACTTTCTCTTTTAGGAGATCTAGTGTTTCTGTTCTAGTGGCCAGGTATTTAATCCATTTTGACTTTAGCTTAGCACATGGTGATTAACTTGATTCAAGTTTTAGTTTTGGGCAAGTAAACAGCCAGTTTTTCCAGCACTCTTTGTTAAAGAGGCTATCTTTCTTCCAGTGAGCATGTTTGGCCTCTTTGTCAAAAAGAAGTTGGCTGAGTGTGTCTGTAGAGGCTTCTGTGTCTTCTAATCTATTCCATTGATCCTCAGGTCTATTTTGTTGCCAGTACCATGTTGATTTTATCACATTAGCCTTGTAGTATTATTTCAAATCAGGAATTGTAATGTCTTCTGCCTTCCTTTGTTGCCCAGGATTGCCTTGGCTTTCTAGGTCTTGTCTGGTTCCAAATAAAATTTAGGAATGTTTTCTCTTGGTCTGTGAGGTATGTTGTTGTACTTTGATATGGATTGCATTAAATCTGTATAGCAATCTTGGGAGTATGGCCATCTTCCTAATGTTGGTTCTTCCTATCAATGAGCAGGGAATATGTTTCCATTTTCTGAAATCTTCTACAATCTCTTTTTTCAGAGTACTGTAATTTTCCTTGAAAAGATCTTTGACTTCTTTAGTTAGATTAATTTCAAGGTATTTCATTTTCCTCGGTGCTATTGTAAAAGGTATTGTTTCTATAATTTCCCTCTCAGTGTGTTTGTTATCTGTGTAGATGAATGCTTTTGACTTTTGGGTATTGGATTTGTATCCTGCTATGCTAGGAAATTTGTGTATCAATTCTAGTACCTTCTTGGTGGAGTTCTTTGGGTCTTCCACGTAAAGTAACACGTAGTCTGCAAAAGATGATTATTTAACTTCTACTTTGCCTATTCTTATTCCTTTTGTTTCTGTCTGTTGTCTAATGGCTGTAGCTAATGATTCCAGAACTATATTGAATAGGAGTGGTGATGGAGGACATCCTTGTCTTGTACCAGATCTAAGAGTAAAGGATTTCAGTTTTTTCTCATTTAAAATTATGTTAGCCATTGGGTTGTCATAGATAGCTTTTATCACATTGAAGTGGAGAATATCTATTCCAATTTTCTGTAGGACTTTGCACATGAATGTGTATTGGAGTTTGCCAAAAGCCTTTTCTGTATCAATTGAGATGATCATATGGTTTTTAGTTTTTGCTCTATTGATACAGTATATTACATTGATAGATTTGTGAATATTGAACAATCCTTGCATCCCTGGCATGAATCCTACCTGGTCGTGGGTTATAATCTTCTAGATGATTTGTTATATTCTATTGCTAGGATTTTCTTGAGATTTTTTTTTTTTTTTAGTACTGGGAATGGTAGTCAGGACCTTGTACTTGCCAGGCATGCGCTTAAACTGCAGAGCTATCTGGTCACCCATCTGTCTTTATTCATGTGCATAACTTTGCCTTCATTCAAATACAGCCATGTCATCTTCTGGAACATCATCACGACTCTCCAAACCCCCAGCGCTGGCCTGAATTTCTTGGGACTCTGTTTCCTGGAGAAGCCCCAGCCTGTATCTCTGAGGTCCAGCCCCAAATTGCTTGGATCCAGCAGTCACGCTTTCCTTAGAAGAGACACCTTGTGCCGCAGCCTACTCAGAGTGTTGACCACACAGCTGCCGGGAGTCTCATCCCACGAGTTCTTCACCCAGGTTACCAGTGCTTGCAGGCTGGGCTTCACAGAGTTTCCAGCAGTCAAGGCTTAGACATGACTGATGAGGCTGGGTTGGCAGCAAAAATGATGGCGATTAAGAATGTTGGTCCAGGGCCAAGGAGATGGCTCAATAGAATAAGTGCTTCCCAGCAAGTGCAAGGGAAGAGTTCAATCCCCAGATCCACAATAAAAAAAAAAAAAGATGGTCCACACAAAAGCGATAGAAAATTGCAAAGACGAAAACTCAGAAGATGTTTATTTCACAGAAGCACATTAAATATATCAATTAGAGCATAACACAGTGTGCACACATCGGTTATATACAACTTGGTGAGTTATGAAGACTCATGGGAGATGCGAGCACATCTGTTCCATATCACGTGGGTGCTTCATTCGCGTGTGGTGTTTGTGCTCTGATCATGCGATCAGCAGCAAGTCTCCAGTTCATCTACTTATGTAGAAGTTTACTTTTCCTGCAATGGTGATGGCTGGGGTATTCACAAATACGTAATTATAAGGGTTTTTTTTGTTTCATAATTATATTGAGAAACAAATAGCAATGAAACAGTTTCAAATCAAATTGGTAGGACAGCTTCAATAATTAACACATTGCATACATTCTTCCTAGTGGTTAATTGCTGTACAAGATGCGGACATGATATCCTATTTACAAACACCATTAGAACATATCCCTCTACTCATTAAGAGAATGTAACTATATATCTATAGTAACCATTTTGAATACACAAGAACAAAAAAGACATTCATCTGTATCCCTTTTTTTTTGTTCAGTTCCGTTACTTCAGTATTGTAGGTGTGTAAACTCAGCAAAATATTCTAAAACAGTCCAGTAGCCAATAATAGTATTGGGTCTTCTGTTTGACTGGCAATGTCAGAAATTGTTGACATGATTCCCCTACAGCTCAACATAACACCATGGCTTTACTTCTTACACTTCATTTCTATACGTCTATGCTGGATGGATATGACCAAGATAAAGCAAGACCTATGCAACAAGAGTTGTAGCTTTTGGGTCTAGTAAGGTCAGTGAAATCCCCTCAGGATTTATCCTGAGATCCTGTACCTCAGATTGTAGAACCTTTGTCAGTGTCAGCCATGTGGATGAGTTATGGCCATTGCTTGGTCAATGTGCCCTCTGTGAAAGCCTGAGAGAATGTTTTCTCTCCATGTGACTCTCTTTAGGCACAATCTACATCATCGATCACTTTCCTCTTTGGCCCCATAATCTCCTTGATCAGAAAATTCGGGACACTACCAAGTTAGATGATGTTACAGTACAAGTTCTCATATTACCTGAGTCTTAATTGACCTTGGAAGGCTAGGGACAAAATGTTGGCTTTCCTTCCAGCCCTCCTTTTTCTCTAATTTTGGTCTGCAAACTTAGGTTGTTAACCATCCAGAAGACAACCTTATTGCTATTACCATACAACTTAGGCTGTTAAGCTTAACCTCACTATCTGTGTGCATATCAAACATCTTAGGCATAATATGGATCAGGTATTTTTCATCAAATATTGGTATGTTGAACTTTAAGTCCCTACAGAATATGATAAAAAACATTTAAAAATTACAATATATTTTTAAAATAGGCATAAAAATTATATACTTCTTATGTGTACACCTAAGTCCAAAAATCTCACCATATACAACCTTGAAGCAGGACAGTCCCACAATATTCCTTTTCCTGTCTCTTGATTTCATTCACCACCCAATTCTTTTTGAACAACCATCTGCCTGAGAGACATCATAGCAGTAACTGGTATGTCATGACAAGCAGCCCACATTCAGAGGACCAAAATGACAGGCACTCCAAGCATAAAACTACTATTGCAATTTAACATCTGCAGTGCAGTAGCTTAGTTCAAAGGTATCAGTATATATAGTTAGTCAGGATGAGAATCTTTCCATTTAACTGCTAGATTCAAAAATCTTCTGGAGATTCTCAGAATCATTGCCTTGCCCATCTTCTACATATAACTGTATGACTTGACTTATTCATGTTTCCTAGCTCTTCTAGTTTCTCGCTCTTGATTAGTCCTTGAGATCCTGCTTTCCTTTCACTTGTATTTTACCTTTCTATTTGTATTTCTTCTTTTGAGTTCTTATACTAGGGAGACTATACGATATTTACACATGTGTGTCTGTTTTATTTCACTTATGAGTATATGTTCAAGTGGCATCCACTTCAGTATAAAGGCTTCAAGCTTATCATTCTTAATAGCTGAATAATACTCCATTGTGTAAAATACCACATCTTTTTCAACCATTCTTCAGGTGATGGGCATCTTGGTTGTTTCCAAGATTTGGTTATCACAAATTGTGCTGCTATAAACATAGGCACACATATATCACCAAGATATGATATTTTCAGATCCTCCGGGAAAATTCCCAGTAGAGCAATAGCTGGTTTAAATGGGATTTCCAGTCCTAGCTCAGGTCCGGTGAGTGTGTGGGAGAGCTTCATGCTACCCCGCGCCAGTGGACCTACTACTGGTCCCAGCCCAGGTGCAGCATGGGTGAGATCCTCTTCCACCCCCTTGGGATGCCCCCAACAGTCTGCAGCACCTCTCCCAGCCCGTGCACAAGTAGGAATTTCTGCCGCGTCCTGGGAAGCCCCAGACACATTCCTAGCCCAGGCCCGGTGAGTGTGTGGGAGAGCTTCTGGCTACCCTGTGCTGGCAGGGCCTATTCCTGGTCCCAGCCCTGGCGCAGCGTGGGTGAGACCCTCTTCCACCCCCTTGGGACACCCGCCACCACTCTGCAGCACCTCCCCCACCCCACCCATTGAGTAGGAAAATCAGCCGCGTTCCGGGAACCCCCAGACCCAGTCCTAGCCCAGGCCCGGTGAGTGTGTGGGAGAGCTGCCTCTCCCACCTACTCCACCTGGTCCCTTCCAGGCGCAGCTCAGGCCTGGCATACAGGCCTGTGGTATAACCCTGCAGCTGCAGTCCCTGCAGAGAGTGTAGAGGATAGAATGACCCAGCTAGTCAAGGAGCAGAAAATCTTGCCAGAGGGGCACAACAGGTTCACCCCCAAGGGCAGCAGCAGGAAGGAGCTGAGCATAGCAGCCAGAATCAAGCCAGGCACAGCTGGATAAATCCAAACTTTGTAGATCTGCACCTGAACTTCAGTATGTGCTAAGGTCATAACTACAACGAAGATCTACAACAAAGGTCAGAAGACAGTGCTACATAAAATGACGAGAAGGAAGAAAATGCAACCTCAGAACCCAATCCCACCTGTAACAAGTGCAGAGGACACTAACACAGAACAAATTGAGAATCACACAGCTGAAAGCAATGAATCAACAGCTTCTGGAATAAAAAAGCAGCTGCAGAAAGATATAGAGGAACTCAGATTGGAAATAAAAAAGAAATCCCTGAATTACTAACATCTGCAGTAAAGAATGAAATGCAGAAACATATGGAGGAAACCCAATGCCCACCCAGAAAAAGTGAGGACACTAGCTCAGCTCAAATGTATGACTTAATAGCATCAATAGTAAATAAGTAACAGCAGAAAGATATAGAGGAACTCAGAGTGCAATTCTTTTCTGAAATAAAAAAAGAATTCTCAGAACTTATAGCATCTGGAGTAAAGAAGCAACTACAGAAACATAGGGAGGAAACCCATTCTGACAAAACACTGCAGTAAAAGAATTTATAACTGCTTCTGAAGAAGACATTGATAAAAAAATAGAGGAGATTAGAAAATTTTCAAATATTGAACCATTCTTGCATCCCTGGGATGAATCCTACCTGGTCATGGTGTATGATCTTCTTGATGATATGCTGCATTCTATTTGCTAGTATTTTATTAAGGATTTTGGCATCTGTGTTCATGAGGGAGATCGGCTTGTAGTTCTCTTTCTTAGTTGGGTCTTTCTCCGGTTTTGGTATCAGTATAATACTTGCCTCCAGGCATGATTTTGGGAGGATTGCTTCCTATTCAATTTCATGGAAGAGTTTGAGGAGTATAGGGACTACATCTTCTATAAATGTCTTATAGAATTCACCTGTGAATCCATCCAGACCTGGACTTTTCTTTGTCCCTAGGTTTTTAATTACATCTCATATTCCACTGGCTGTTATTGGGCTATTGAGAGTGGTTATACCTTTTTGATTCAGTGGTGGCTCTTTGTACCATTCTAGGAATCTGTCCATTTCTTCTGTGTTTTCTATTCTGTGAGAGTAAAGATTCTCAAAGTAGCTATTGATAATCTTCTGAATTTCCACTGGATCTGTGGAAATTATACCCTTTTCATTCCTTATTGCTTGTATTTGGATGTTTTCTTTCCTCTTTTTCATGGGATAAGCAAGGGAGTAATAAATCTTATTTAATCTTTCAAAGAACCAGCTTTTTGCTTTTTTAATTCTTTGAATTGTTTTCTTTGTCTTAATTGAATTAATTTCTGCTGTAATCTTTATGATTTCTTCCCTTGTTTGGGCTCTGGGTTTGGGTTGCTCTTCCTTTTCTAGTTGTTGAAGGTGCAGCATTAGGGTATTTATTTGTTCTCGTTCCTTTTTTGTAATGTGTGAATTTACAGCTATGTATTTCCCTCTAAGAACTGCTTTCATCTTATCCTATAAATTCTGTTAAGTTGTACTTGAATTTTCTTTGAATTGTAGATATTGCTGAATTTCTTGTTTAATTTCATCTGTGACCCATTGGTTGCTGAGTAGGGTGTCATTTATTTTCCCTGCATTTAAGGTTTTTTTTCTCGTTTCTTTTGTCATTTATTTCCAGTTTCATTGCACTGTGGTCAGATAATGTGCATGGGATAATTTCTGTTTTCTTACATATACTTAAGCATGACATATGGACCAGTACATGGTCTATTTTAGAAAATGACCCATGTGCAGCTGAGAAAAATGTGTATTCAGCTGTGTTTGGGTGGAACACTCTGTATACATCCACGAAGTCCATTTGTTTCAAGCTCTTGTTCAGTTCTGTTATTTCTTTGCTAAGTTTTGTCTGGTTTACCTAACTTTTGGGGGTAAAGGGGTGTTAAGGTCTCCTTTTAAAATTGTGGTATTGGATATTAGATTTTTTTGTCCTTTAAGATTTGCTTTATATAGTTGGTACTCCCATGTTTGGTGCATACATATTTATGAGTGTTACCTCGTCCTCTTGAATTTTTCCCCTAACCAGTATATAGTGGCCTTCTTTATTTCGCTTGATCATTGTTGGTTTGAAGTTGAGACTGTCTGAGAATAGGATTGCTACCCCTGCTTTTTTCTGAGGTGCTGGGGCATGTAGTATTGTGTTCCATCCTTTGACTTTCAGCCTATGAATGTCTTTATGAGTTATATGTGTTTCTTGTATACAGCATATTGTTGGATATTGTTTCCTAATCCACTGTGCCAGTCTATTTCTCTTAATTGGTGAATTGAGTCCATTTACATTGATGGTTAGAATTGAGATGTATTGACTTACGATTGACATGTTATTTACCTGTTGTCATTACTCTTTTTTCTCCTGTGTTTAATTGCTTGACCTATTTAGTTGTTTGCTTCTTATCTCATTCGTGGAGTTCTGATTATTGTTGTCCGTCTCTAGAACATGTTTTAGTAGCCTGTATAGGGTTGACTTCATCATCTTGAAATTCTTTAGTTGTTCTTTGTCATGGAAGCATTTCACTTCTTTATCAAACTTGAAAGAGAGTTTTGCCAGGTATAGTAGTCTGGGCTGGAATTTGTTTTCATAGAGGGCTTGAAGTTCTCTGCTCCAGCTCTTTTGCCTTCATGATTTGTGAAGAGAAGTCAGCTGTAATTCGGATAGGTTTTCCTTTGAATGTGATCTGCTTCTTTTCTCTAGAAGCTTTCTGTGTATTATTCTTGTGCTGAATTTCTCGGATCTTGACTATTATATGTCTCGGTGTGTTTTTCATTGGGTTGAGGTTCCTTGGTGTTCTGTATGCTTCAGTTACCTGAGTGTCAGCTTGTTTCCTCATATTTGGGATGTTTTCTGCTGTTACTTCTACCCATATTTTTTTTTAATGTCATTTGTATTGACTCTCTTTCTCACTGATGCCTATTAGTCTCACATTGTTCATCTTGCATCATCTTGCAAGTGATGGATTATTTTTTGCTGCATCCTAATTTGTTTTGAGAGATCCTTTCTTATCTTTTCACTAGCTGCACCAGTTTCTTCAACATCTGAGACTCTGTCTTCATTTTTACTTAAACAGTTTTGCCAGCTTGTGATTGAGATTTTTATTTCCTCTATATCTTTTTGAGTTTGCTTCATGTGATCTATTTCTTTCCTGTATTTGGTCATTCAAAGGATCTGTCATTTTTCTCATCTCCTCAATTTTCTTTATCAATGTCTTCTTTAGAAGCAGTTATAAATACTTTTACTGCAGTGTTTTTTCAGATTGGGTTTCCTCCCTATGTTTCTGTAGTTGATTCTTTACTTCAGATGCTATGAGTTCTGTGAATTCTTTTTTTTATTTCAGAAAATAATTCTCTTCTGAGTTCCTCTATAACTTTCTGCTGTTGTTTTTTTTTTTTTACCATCGACGCTATTAATTCGTTCATTTGACCTGAGCTAATAGAAAAGAACTCCGCTCTGTTTTCCTCTATGACTTTGTTCTGTTGCTTATTTACTATCAATGCTATTAATTCATCCATTTAAACTGAGCTATTGTCCTCTGCACTTGTTCTGTGTGGGCATTGGGTTTCCTCCATAGTTTTCTGCATTTGATTCTTTACTGCAGATGTTATTAATTCAGGGATTTCTTTTTTCATTTCCAATATGAATTCCTCTATACCTCTCTGCAGGTGTTTCTTCATTTCAGAAGCCATTCATTCATTGCTTTCAGCTGTGTGATTCCCAATTTGTTCTGTGTTACTGTCCTCTGTACTTGTTATGGGTGGCTTTGGCTTCTGAGATTGCATTTTGCTACTTCTCGTTGTCATTTTGTGCAGCACTCTCTTCTGACTTTTGTTGTAGATCTTTGTTGCAGGTATAGCCTTAGCACGTACTGAAGTTCAGGTGTAGATCTACAAAGTTTGGATTTATCCAGCTGTGCCTGGCTTGGTTCTGGCTGCTGTGCTCCGTTCCTTCCTGTTGCTACCCTTGGGAGTGAACCTATTGTACCCCTCTGGCAAGATGTGCTACTCCTGGACTAGCTGGGTGGTTCTGTTCCCTACACTGTCTGCAGAGATTGCAGCTGAAGGGTTTCACCCCAACCCTAACAGCCAGGCCTGAGCTGAGTCTGGAGGATTCAAAGTGGCGTACGGGGGAGAGGCAGCTCTCCTACACACTCACAGAGCTTGGACTAGGACTGGATCTGGGGGTTCCCGGTATGTGACAGAAATTCCTGCTCTGTGGGCGGGGTGTAGCCCGTTACTAAGGATTGATGGGGGGCTTCCCAAGAGGATAAAAGAGGGTCTCACCCATGCTGCACCTGGGCTGGAACAAGTAGTTCATGCCAGCACAGGGTATCAGAAGCTCTCCCACACACTCACTGGGTCTGAGGTAGTACTGTGTCTGGGGGTTCCGGGCACGCGGCAGATATTCCTACTCGGCGGGCGGGGTGGAGGAGGTGCGGCGGAGTGGTGGGGGGTGTCCCAAGGGGGTGAAAGAGGGTGTCACCCACGCTGCGCCTCGGCTGGGACAAGTAGGTCCTGCCAGCGCAGGGTAACCGGAAACTCTCCCACTTGAATGGGACTTTTAGTCTGAGCTTTCTGAAGAATCTCCACAGTGATTTCCATCGTGGTTGTACCAGTCTGCATTCCAACTGGCAGTGAAGGACTTCTTTTCCCACACATCCTTGCTAGCATTTGATATTGGTTGACTTCTTGATGACAGTCATTCATTCTGGGGTGAGATGGAATTTCATTATTGTTTTAATTTGCATTTTTTGAATGATCAATGATGTTAAACATTTTTTTCATATATGTATTTGGCATTTGTATTTCTTCATCTTAGAAGTGTATACTCTTCTCTAATGTCTATTTTTCGATTTGGTCTTTGAACTTGTGGTATATATATATATATATATATATATATATATATACTTTTTATTCTCTAGAGAAAAATCCTTTGTCTTTGGAGCAATTGGCTATGTATTCTTTTCCCAGTTTGTGGGTTTTCTTTTTACTGAGTTAGAAATATGTTTTGAAGTGAAAAAATTTGTGAAAAAGTTGAGATACAAGTTGTTGATTCTTTCAAGTATTTCCCAGGCATGTTGGTTTTTGCTCTTAAATTCTCTGTCTATCCCATATCTTCCAGATTTCCACCTACATTTTCCTCTAAAAGATTTAGTGTTTCTGTTTTAATGTTTAAATCTATTTTGACTATAGTTTAATACATATTGACATTCATGGGTCTCATTTTAGCCTTTGCCACATCAAAAACCAGTTTTTTTCCAGCACCATTTATTTTAGAATCTTTCTTCCAATGAACATATTTGGCTCCTTTATCAAAGATAAGGTAGCTGAGTGCATTTGTAGTTGTGTCTGCATCTTCTAATCTACTCCATTGATCCTCAGGTTTTTTTTTTTTTAATTTTTTGCCCATACTATACTAATTTTATCACAGCAGTTTTGTAGTTTAATTTCATGTCAAGGACTAAAATGCTTCCTGTTTTTTCTTTCTTGCCCAGGATTGTTTAGTTTGATTGAATCACATTTGTGTATTTCTGTTTTTCCCTCCTGTTGTTTTATGTAACATTTAAATCACAATTGTGTAGACTAGTGTTACAGAGCTTTCCCTTAATTTTTCATCTAGATTTACATGTTTGGTGAGAGGTCTCTTCCTGACTCAGAGTTGGTAATCTTCTTTCTATAACTTCATATGGCAGAAGTAATGAGTGTCATTATGAATATCACTCCCATTTATGAAGCCTTCACCTTTATGAAGTAATCACAAAACAAATTCTCTCCTTGAATAACATTATCTTAGGTATGGGGTTTTCAAAATATTAGTTTTTAGGATGGAGGTACTGTAGCAACAAGTGATGGAACATATTTTAAAATGTTTTATTAATTTCTTCGTGAAACTTTATTAAGCATCTACTATGGGGCTTGTATGTTTCACACTCCAGAATCCTAAGTACCAGGTAGAATTTACTTTGGCCTATTGTGCTGATTTCATAAAGACTGATTTTACTTTATGAAGGTGACAACTTTCCTTGAGTTGTTTGTGGAAATGTCAGGCAGTTAAGGCACCACAGATTTCCCTGCTAATCATTGAGAAATTTATATTTTCATGACAATGCAGAAGGAACTATGGGCTTAGCTCAAGAAGAAGAGGAAGGATACAGGCCTAGGTAAAAGTTTTATTAAGACTTTTTAGTCATCGACAATGGGTAGGGATACTTATATCATTAGGAAATTTCTCATTCTTTTTGGCTAGTGGGGGAATGGTGTTTATGTCCTCTAGGAAATGTAGTCAGGTGTCTTTGCTTCCTGTGCATGAAACTACATCTCTGGAGAAAAACATATAATGCTTATTCCACACTGCTTTCTCACCTATAAATTTTCTTGTCTTCCTTCACATTCACTGAATAAATATAGTTCATTCAGGAAATACTTAGTATATAACATGATGTACTAAAGTATGCAGGTATGCAAATAAATTGGTATTTATGTATTACTTAAAATAGAAACGTTCAAAAGTACTTCAATTCACCTCAGGAAGTACTCTAAAGTCAATGATATGATACCTGAATTACTCATTTATGAATATAATGCTCTTTATAAGTGCTTAACTTGAGCTGGCCACTTTGTACAGATTTGGGGGTAAATATAGTTATTTTAGTGTGGCTCATATTTTTGGAGAAGAATGTATTTTAGTGTATAAAATGGATAGCACAAGAAGTTACTCATTTTTCTCTGTTGCAGGACAGTTCTTAATTTATAAGTGAGTTTTAATGGTCCAAAAACCTGTTCTTCCTTTAGAATGTTTCTACAAACAGAACAGTGCTGGTTGATTCACTGACTCAAGTTTCTCAGTAAGACATATAGGCTCACACTGATTAAGTGCTTCTTTAGATAGCCTCAGGTAAATAAATAGAGGGTAAGAATTTAAAAGGTTTGGGACCAGCAAGCATGATTGTGAAGGACAGCTCTACTGAGCAGAGTCTGAACCAACTATGTCCCCTTTTCCTATATCAACTAGATGATTTCTTCAAATTTACTCAAGACTCAGATTTCAGAGGTGATGAGATTAACCAGGAGGTTGCTCTTTCTGGAACTGCATTGGCTTTGTAAGGAAGGGGCAGTCACTTGCCAGCAGCAATTTTTCATCATTTCCTCCATGCATGCAGTTTTGAGGCTCAGAAAGTTATGCATGACCCAGACTTTTCTGTAAGTCAGCTAATGATCACCCAATCCAGTAGAGAAAATTGATTGTGTCAGAACTCATGAAGAGCTGTGGAGCTGATCAATGTCTCGCTGAAGTGAAGTTTCGCACAAAACTGCCCAAAACTGGAATTAAATGTCAGATGCAATTTAGCACTGATGCCCTAGCAGTCACTTGGGAGAGGGAGCCTTGCTCCTGATTCTGCATGTCAGATTAACACCCCCATGGCGGGCTCCCCTGGATAAGCGATCAGGTCCTGGCACACTGCCATACCGCAAGTCTCTAAGATCTGAAAAAGTGAGAACTTGGTGCTTAGAGCTGCTCTGTGGCCCTGAATCCTGTCAAAGCTAGCAGGCAAAGAACTTGGAGAATTAAAAAGAGAAGTGTTGGGTGCCAAGTCTGATTTTACAAAGGCTGCAACATTGCACGGGGAGTCCTAAATGGTAACTATCTGGAAGTAGTCCTGCTAGGATCAGAGAAGGATGAAGGAGGAATCAGAGGAGGGCTGTTTTTTGCTATGTTAAGATGAAACTTCAAGACCCTGTGATGTAGTGCTGCCTAATTGCTTATACTAAGCCATATCATGTTCTTGTTTTTCACATGCTTTCAAATCAAGTAAAAAAGCTAGTTGCTCTATAGAATTCATATCTTCTATGTGTCTTTTCTTTTTCTTCTTTGGACTCCTCTCCATATATTTCACACTATATTTCTCAAAGGCCAGATCAAAGGTCTCTTTCTTCCTTTGTGACTCTGCCATTTACTCCTGCAGCCTCAAGAAATTTCTTATTCTCTGAATTTCTTTTTTTTCTCTGAATTTCTACAGCACCTACCCATGAAATTTTAATCTCATATTGACATTTCTCATTATAATCACTTATTTTTGTGTTTTATCTTCTATAGTAGTTAATTTGCAGATAAGACCCATATCTGACTACATTCCTTCTCCCAAATACTTGTAGACAATGTATTATACTTTTGCAATAGGTTTGTGCTATTGCATTCTTAGGTTTTCCTTTATAATTCTTCATGGTAGACACAGTGCTAAAGTGTCCAATCCAGAGTATTTGACCTACCATTCTGGGTAAGCTTTTTATGATTTTATGGTCACTTTCTGGTTTCTAAACAGGAGACTGATATTTTTCATTATTTTTAGATAGAGTGAGACTATTAAACCCCAGGGATATTTTAGAACCAATCTTTAGTTTCTAATTAACTCTTGCCACATTCCCTTCCCCCAGCACCGTATTTAGTGCTTGTACACCGGTGGATGCAGCCTAGGTTCTGAAATACACAAGCAGTGTGGATAGTGGCTGAAGGTGGAAATTGATCATACATATGGGTGTAAGGCAAGACAGATCGAGAAACAAAGAGCACTACAGGTGACCTACATAAAAAAGCTATTGAGTTCTAAAAAAACGTGCCTTCACTCTCCAAGAACAGGATGCTGGACAAAGGGATGTCATTTGACACCAACCTGCCAAATGTATAAATTAATGCTGTGGTGGTTGAGCAGTTCCTTTTCCTCCCATCCAGAGAGAGGGCTCTATCTGACCTCAGCTTTCTATATAATTTCTATACATTGTCTACTGTCTATTTCTCCATCCTCTCACTGTCTCCAACCCATACCTTAGCTCCAGTGGGATATGGGGAAGGAGAGCTATTGTCAAAGAAATCCTCAGTAAGAGCCATCAAGAACTTGCCCATGTTTAACCACTCATATCTCTCTGGCCCCATCAAACTGATTCAACAAACTAAAATGTCACAGAATCTAAATATGTGACAGAACCTGTTTTTTTTCTTTTGGGTTTGTTTTTCAAAATTTTATTGATAAACAGATAGCAATGAGACAGTTTCAAATAAAATCTGTAGTACATCTTCAACAACCAACACACTGCATATATTCTTCTAAGTGGTTAATTGCTGTACAAGATGTGGATTTGAGATCCTATTTACAAACACCATTAGAACAAATCATTCTATTCATTAAGAGAATGTAACTATATATCTATCCTAACCACTTTGAATACACAG
>NW_004524833.1:119870-121116 GCF_000260255.1 Octodon degus | reverse complement strand
CAGCTGAGAAAAATGTGTATTCAGCTGTGTTTGCGTGGAACACTCTGTATATGTCCACCAAGTCCATTTGTTTCAAACTCTGGTGCAGTTCTGTTATTTCTTTGCTTAGTTTTTGTCTGGTTGACCTATCTTTTGGAGATAAGGATGTGTTAAGGTCTCCTGTTAAAATTGTGGTATTGGATATTAGATTTTTCATGTCCATTTAGATTTGCTTTATATAGTTGGGTGCTCCTGTGCTTGGTGCATACACATTTATGAGTCTTACCTCTTCCTCTTGAATTTTTCCCCTTACCAGTATATAGTGGCCTTCTTTATTTCGCTTGATCATTGCTGGTTTGAAGTTGAGACTGTCTGAGAATAGAATTACTACCCTTGCTTTTTTCTGAGATGCTGGTGCATGTAGTATTGTGCTCCATCTTTTGACTTTCAGCCTATAAATGTCTTTATGAGTTAAATGTGTTTCTTGTATACAGCATATTGTTGGATTTTGTTTCCTAATCCACTGTGCCAGTCTATTTATCTTAATGGGTGAATTGTGTCCATTTACATTGATGGTTAATATTGAGATATATTGACTTACGGTTGCCATGTTATTTACCTGTTATCGTTTACTCCTTTTTCTTCTGTGTTTAATTGCTTACCCTATTTAGTTGCTTTCTTCTGATCTCACTTGTGGAGTTCTGATTGTTTTGGTCCCTATCTAGAACGTCTTTTAGTAGCCTGTGTAAGGTTGGCTTCATCATCGCGAAATTCTTCAGCTGTTGTTTGTCATGGAAGTATTTCACTTCTCCATCAAACTTGAAAGAGAGTTTTGCGGGGTATCGTAATCTGGGCTGGAATTTGTTTTCATAGAGTACCTGAAGTACTCTTCTCCATGCTCTTCTTGCCTGCATGGTTTGTGAAGAGATGTTGGCCGTAATTCTGATGGGTTTTCCTTATTCTTGTGCTGAGTTTCTGAGATCTTGTCTACTATATGTCTTGGTGTGTTTTTCAATGGGTAGAGGTTCCTTGGCATTCTGTATGCTTCAGTTACCTGAATGTCCGATTGTTTCCTCATATTTGGGATGTTTTCCGTTATTATGTGTGCCCATATTATTTTAATGTCATTTGTGTTGATCCCTTCTTTCTTATTGATGCCTATTAGTTTCACATTGTTCATCTGTGCATCATTTTGTAGGTGAGGGATTATTTTTTCCTGCATCCTCGTTGTTTTTAAGAGAGCTTTTCTTACCTTTTCACTAGCTAC
>NW_004524833.1:117806-119770 GCF_000260255.1 Octodon degus | reverse complement strand
GCAAACTTAGGTTGTTAACCATCCAGAAGACAAGCTTATTGTTATTATCAAAGGATTTAGGCTATTAAGCTTAACTTCACTATCTCTCTGCATTTCAAACATCTTAGGCATAATAAGGAACAGGTATTTTTCATCAAGTATTGATAAGTTGAATTTTAAGTCCCTACATAATATGATTAAAAGCCATTTAAAAAGTAGATTATATTTTAAAAATAGGATAAAGAGTTATATACGTCTCATATTTGCACATAAGTACAAAAATCTCACTATATACAACCTTGAAGCAGGAGAATCCCACAATATTCCTTTTCCTGTCTCTTGCTTTCATTCACCACCCCATTCTTCTTGAACATCAACCTACCCGTGAGACATCATAGCAGTTACTGGCATGTCATGGCAAGCAGCCCATATTAAGAATACCAGAATGACAGGCACTCCAAACATGAAACTACTATTACAAGTTACCAACTGCAGGGCAGTAGCTTAGTTCACAGGTATCAGTATATATAGTTAGTCAGGGTGAGAATCTTTCCAATTAACTGCTAGATTAAAAAATCTCTTCTGAATATTCTCAGGATCATTGCCTTGCTCATCTTTTACATATAACTGTATGGCTTGACATTGTCATGTTTCCAAGCTCTTCTCCTTTCCCTCTCTTCATTAGTTAGTCCTTGAGAGCCTTCTTTCCTGTTACCTCTATTATATCTTTCTATTTGTATTTCTTCTTTGGAGTTCTTATACTAGGGAGACTATACGATATTTACACATGTGTGTCTGGTTTATTTCACTTATGAGTATATGTCCAAATGGCATTCACTTCAATATAAAGGCTTGCAGTTTATCATTATTAACAGCTGAATAATACTCCATTGTGTAAAAATACCACATCTTTTACAACCATTCCTCAGGTGACTGGCATCTTGGTTGTTTCCAAGATTTGGCTATCACAAATTGTGCTGCTATAAACATAGGCACACATATATCCCTATGACATGATGTTTTCAGATCCTCTGGGAAAATTCCCAGTAGAGGAATAGCTGGTTCAAAGGGGATTTCCAGACCAACTTTAATAAGGAGTATCCATACTGATTTCCATAATGGTTGCACGAGTCTACACTCCCACCAGCAGTGGAGAAGGGTTCCTTTTTCCCCACAGCTACTCCAACATTTGTTGTTGGGTGATTACTTTATGATAGTCATTCTTTCTGAGGTGAGATGATATTTCAATGGGGTTTTAATTTGCATTTCACGAATGGCTAGTGATGTGGAGCTTTTTTTCATATATTTATTCGCTTCTTTAATTTCTTCCCCTGAGAAGTGTGTGTTCATCTCGGATACCCATTTCTGGATTGGGTCTTTAAATTTTGGGGACCTAGTGTTTTTTACTTCTTTATAGATTCTAGAGAGCAGACCTTTGTCTGAGTACTTATTTGTCATAATATTTTTTCCAAATTTGTGGGTTGCCTTTTCACTCTGTTGGTAATTTCTTTTGACGTGAAAAAACTTCTCAGTAAAAGCAGGTCCCAGTTGTTAATTCTTTCAACTGTTAGCCGTGTGACTTCATTTCTGTTCATGAAAACTTTGTCTATCCCTATGTCTTCAAGAGTTCCTCCTAATTTCTCTTCCAGGAGATTTAGTGTCTCTGCTTTAATGTTTAGACCTTTAATCCATTTTGACTTTACTTTAGTGCATGGTGAAAGACCTGGGTCAAGTTTGAGTTTTCGTCATGTAGAGAGCCAGTTTTTCCATCACCATTTATTAAAGAGGTTATCTTTCTTTCAGTGAGTATGTTTGGCCGCTTTGTCAAAGATAAGTTGGCTGAGTGTGTTCATAGGGAATTCAGTGTCTTCTAATCTATTCCATTGATCCTCAGGTCTATTTTGAAGCCAGTACCATGCTGATTTTATCACAGTAGCTTTGTAGTATAATTTCAAGTCAGGAATGGTAATGCCACCTGCCTTGTC
>NW_004524833.1:112064-117706 GCF_000260255.1 Octodon degus | reverse complement strand
TTTAATTTCCTCTATATCTCTTTGACTCTGCTTCATGCGATCTATTTCCTTTCTGTATTGCTCATTTAGGGAATCCATCATTTTTCTAATCTCTTCTTTCTTTTTATCTATATCTTCTTTAGAATTAGTTATAAATTCTTTTACTGCAGTGATTTTTTCAGATTGGGTTTCCTGCCTATGTTTCTGTAGTTGCTTCTTTACTTCAGCTGCTATTAATTCTGAAAGTTCTTTTTTTAATTCAGAAAAGAATTGCGCTCTGATTTCCTCTATATCTTTCTGCTTTTGCTTATTTACTACTGATGCTATTAATTCATGCATTTGAGCCGAGCTAGTGTCCTCCTCACTTGTTCTCGGTGGGCTGCGTTTCTTCCATGTGTTTCTGCATTTGATTCTTTAGTGCAGATGTTATTAATTCAGGGATTTCTTTTTTTATTTCCATTCTGAGGTCTTCTATACCTTTCTGCAGCTGTTTCTTTATTTCAGAAGCTGTTGATTCATTGCTTTCAGCTGTGTGATTTCCAATTTTTTCTGTGTTAGTGTCCTCTGCACTTGTTATGGGTGGGCTTGGGTTCTGGGGTAGCACTTTGTTCTTTCTCGTCATTTTATGTAGCACTGTCTTCTGACCTTTGCTGTAGATCTTTGCTGTAGTTATAACCTTCGCACGTACTGAAGTTCAGGTGCAGCTCTTCAAATTTTGGACTTATCCAGCTGTGTCTGGCTTGGGTCTGGCTGCTGTGCTCAGCTCCTTCCTGCTGATGCCCTTCAGATTGAACCTGTTGCGCCCCTGTGTCAAGATGTTCTGCTCCTGGAGTAGCTAGGTGGATCTATCCTCTACAGTCTCTGCAGGGATTGCAGCTTCACGGTTACACCCCAGGCGGCTATGCCAGGCCTGAGCTGTGCCTGGAGGGGACAAGGTGAAGTAGGGGGAAGAGGAAGCTCTCCCACACACTCACCAGACCTGGGCTAGGACTGGGTCCCGGGGTTCCCAGAAAGCACCCGACAGAATCTTATTGAACACTTTTGCCTACGTTTTTCAAAGCCTCTCTACACTTTACAAACATTTTCTGTGGACAATTGGTGGAGACTATGTTCACAAATTATCTCAATTTCTTTTAAGATACTTTGGCTGGTTAGAGAAGATATAAATATTGTTATTAGTGACATTAAAGCTGGTTGAAAGGAACAAGATTTGTGAATGGGCTACATCTTCTCTAAAACAAGGATTGAATGTTAGAATTCTATATGGTCTGTTGTCATTCAAGGCCCTTCATAGTTACATTCAACATATTCACTAAGATTTCCGAGGTCCATTTTCTTAGATGTGAACTCGGAGCATTTGTAAAGCAATTTTTCTAAAAAATTGAAGATATTTTGCAACTCCTGAAAAAATCACAGCCTTTGTGTTCAAATTATGCCCAACTGAGCTTGCTGGCTAAATATTCTTCCATTAAACCATATTTGTTAACCAGCATCCACACACCCTTGGTTATCTGTACAAGCTTTGGAACTTTTAGGTTGTCAAATATCTTCATAATTGGGTCCATTTCAGCTTGAAGCTATTTTTGTTGTACAACAATTGTACTCACTGAGAGAGAAATTAGAGAGACAGCAGCTTTCAAAATAGCATCGAAAAATGAAATACCAAGGAATCAATTTAAGAAAATAAGTACAATACCTCTACCTTGAAAACTGCAGTACTCTGAAAAACAAGTTTAAAGATAATATCAGAAAATGGAAAGATACCCCTTGTTCTTGGGAAGAAAGAAACAAAATAGTAAAAATGGCTATACTTCCAAAACTGTTATACAGATTTAATGCAATCCTGGTCCACATTCCAATAGCGAACTTCACAGAATTAGAGAAAACTATCCTAAAATGAATTTCAAACCAGTAGAGACTTAAAATAGCAAAGGTAATTCTGGACAGCATTTTTAATATCGATGCTTTGTACAACATCATTCATAGAACTCTACCATGGCAGAAGGAAAGACCAAAAAGCAATGAGCAGGGAGAATGGCACAGCTTGTATTTGTACCAATTTGCTATTTGTTCTTTCCATCAGTTCACATACGTTCAGCAGCACAAAATATCTACTACAAGATACTGTTGCTTGTACTAAGATAATACACTATATATTATTTACATTTTCTTTAGGTTACTGTTATATTAAAACTTCAAGCACAGTATAGCTTAATTTCAAGTTAGGGGTTGTGATGTCCCTTACCTTGCCTTTGTTGTCTGGAATTACCTTTGCTATTTTAGGTCTCTTCTGGTTCTAAATTCATTTTAGAATAGATTTCTCTAATTCTGTGAAGTACACTATTGGAATGTTGATCAGGATTGCATTAAATCTGTATAACAGTTTTGGAAGTATAGCCATTTTTACAATATTGTTTCTTTCTTCCCAAGAACAAGGGGTATCTTTCCATTTTCTAATGTCATCTTCAATCTCGTTTTTCAGAGTACTGCAGTTTTCAAGGTAGAGTTATTTTACTTCCTTTCTTAAATTGATTCCATGATATTTCATTTTTTGGATGCTATTTTGAAAGGTGCTCTTTCTCTATTTTCTCTCACAGTGAGTTTGCTGTTCATGTACAGGAAGGTTATTGAGTTTTGAGTGTTGTTTTAAACCTAGCCATGCTTCTGCATTTGTTAATTAAATCTAATAATTTTATAATGTAATTTTTTTGGTTCTTCTATGTAGAGTATCATGCCATCTGCACAAAAAGATAGCTTAACTTTTTCTTTTCCTATTGTTTTTCCCTTTATTTTGTTCTTTTATCTAATTTATCTGGATACGGTTCCCAAGACTACACTGAAGAAAAGTGAAGACAGTGGACATCCTTGTGTTATTTCTGATTTTAGAGTGATTTGTGTTGTTGTTCCTTTAATATGATTTTGGATGCTGATTTGTATTAGATAGCTTTTATCAGATTGAGATAAAGACCATTTATTCCAATTTTATGTAGATTAAAAAATTATGAATGGTTACTGGACTTTGTCAAAAGCTTTTCTATATCTATTAAAATGATCATATGGTTTTTGTCCTTGGCTTTGTTACTATGGAAAAAATATGAACATAAATATCAGTGGAACAAACTAGAAGATGCTGAAACTACTGCAAACATACTCAGTGACTACCTTTAACAATGGTACCAAACACATTACTGGAAGAAAGATAGCCTCTTTAACAAATGTTGCTGTTAAAACTGGCTTTGTACTGTATAAAAATGAAATATAAGAAGTAAAGTTATACTGTTATGTTGAGCTGTAGGTCACTCAGGTCAACAATTTCTGACATTGCCAGTAAAGCGGAAAACCCAATACTATTAAGGGCTACTGGGCTCTTTTAGAATATTTTGCTGAGTTTACACACCTATAATATTCAAATAATGGAACTTAACAAAAAAAAGGGAATACAGATGAATATCCACTTTGTATCTGTGTATTCAAGGTGGTTAGGTTAGATATATACTTACATTCTCTTAATGAATAGAGGGATTTGTTCTAATGGTGTTTGTAAATAGGATCTCAAGTCTGCATCTTGAACAGCAATTAACCACTAGGAAGAATGCATGCAATGTGTTAATTATTGAAACTGTCCTACAAATTTAATTTGAAGAAAAAATAAAATAAAATTGGAACCATATCTTTTGCCATGTACTAAACTAAATTTGAAATGGATCAAAGATCTAAATATTAAAACAGGCTGAGGTCTTAGTTCAGCAGTAGAACACTTTCCTAATAAGTTAGAACCTTGGGTTCAGTCCTTGACCTCAAAAACAAAACAAAATAAAACAAAAAATAAATTTCAGCTAGATATTAAAGCAGAAATATTAAATCTGATGAAAGATATAGTTGATAAAACCCTCGATGATATTGATTTAGGCAAAAATTTTCTAAATAAAACCCCAATCACATAGGAACTATCACAAAGAATCAACAACTGGGATCTAATGCCATTAAAAAGTTTTTGCACAGCAATATAAACCATCAACAGAGTAAAGAAATAACCCACAATGTGAGATAAAAATGTCTGCCGGTTGTTCCTCAGACAAAGGATTACTATGATGAACATATAAAGAAATGAAAAAATCAGGCCTCTCAAATTTAAAGACCTAATCCAAAAATATGCATCTGAAATGGATATATGTGCTTTTCAGATGAAGAAATACAAACAACAAATAACTGTGGGAAAAACGTTTGACATCACTAGTCATTAGAGAGATGCATGTTTAGACAACACTGAGGTTCCACTTACCCCACAAAGAAAGGCTATCATCAAGAAATCAACCAATAACAAATCCTGAAAAGGCTGTCATGAAAAAACAAAAACAAAAAAACAAAAAAACTTCTTTACTACTTATGGGAGTGCAGACTAGTGCAACCACTGTGGAAATCAGTATGATAATTCTTCATCCATTAGGATTAGAGGCCCCATTCAACCCAGATATTTCTCTGGGTGTCTTCCAGAAGCATTAGGAAATTGTATCACAGCAATACATGTGTGTCTGTGTGTGCAACAGCACAATTTGTAATAGTGAGGTGTTGGAAACCACACAAGTGCCTATCAATCAAGGAAAGAATAAAAAAGCTGTGACCTTTTTATACATTAAAGTGCAACACAAACATAAAGGAAGATAGACCTGAGAATTTTACAGGTAAATGGATGCAGCTTGAGAACATACTCATCAGTGAAACAAACCAGATTTACATGTAAACATTATTTTGTCACTCTAATGTGGAAAGCTGAAACAGTAAATAAGATCCTGTACAATAGATATTGTAAAATATGAAGAAAATGTTCAAAAGGAAAGAGAAACTGGGATGTGGGAAAGGAAGAAAGAAGAAAAGGAAAAGCTAGAAAAGGTATGTATATACAAACATTATACTACCATTTTCTCTTAGTTTGTTAAAAACATTTATGCTAATATTGTATGGATAATTAAATGAATATATCTTGTACCTGAGTAATCAAAAATAACAACATGCAATGTATTAACCTTTGAAGCCTACTATCTTGTTTTGAAATTTTGTTTAAATTTTTGTCTTTAAAATAAATTTTAAAAATCAGTGACACTGGAGTTGACATTGCAACCTTCCTGTCTTTCTACTTGGGACAAAGGTAAGTGACTTTAAACAATGAAAAGATGATAAATAAAAAGCAAAGAAGAAGAAAGAAAACCAAAGGCAGATTGTGGGACTAACTATTAAACAATACTGTACTTAAGTTAAAATTTTAGTATTACGTCTGACCTGACAAAGGATTCTCATTGCAAATAAATGGTAACAAACTTTCTTTTTTTTGTATTTTACTTTATTTTTTATTTTCACTTTATGGCAACTTTATTCATGTAATTACTTAAAAAAATTCTTGGACTCATTCTTGACTTCGATCATCCATACTCTAATCTCATCCATCAGATTTAGATTAAAAAATATCCATTACGGTATTGTTATGAAAATGAAGACTTGGAAATGATCTAATTGGTTTTTTTATTTGTTTGTTTGTTTGTTTGTTTTACTTATTGGTTTTTATTTTTTTTATTTATTTTCAAAGTTTTATTGATAAACAGATAGCAATGAGACAGTTTCAAATCAAATCGGAAGTACAGTTTCAAAAAATAATACACTGCATATAT
>NW_004524833.1:82967-84312 GCF_000260255.1 Octodon degus | reverse complement strand
GGTTGCATTTTGTTCCTTCTCATCATTTTGTGTAGCACTGTCTTCTGCCCTTTGTTGTAGATCTTTGCTGTAGTTATAACCTTCACAGGTACTGAAGTTTAGGTGGAGCTCTACAGAGTTTGGACTTATCCAGCTGCATCTGGCTCAGGTGTGGCTGCTGTGCTGAACTCCTTCCTGCTGCGGACCAGGGCTAGGACTGGGTCTGGGGGTTCCCTGAACTCGGCAGAAATTCCTACTCAGCAGGTGGGTTGGGGGAGGTACGGCGGAGTGTTGGGGGGCAGCCCGAGTGGGTGGAAGAGGGTCCGGCCCACGCTGCGCCTTTGCTGGGACTGGTCCTCCTGTGCAGGGTAGTAGGAAACTCTCCACACTCTCACCGGACCTGGCCTAGGACTGGGTCTGGGGGTTCCCGGAAGTAGGTAGAAATTCCTACTCAGCGGACGGGGTGGGGGAAGTACTGTGGAGTGGTGGGGGGCGGCTGTATTTTATTTTATTATATTATTTTTTCCATAGCTTTATTGATAAACAAATAGCAATGAGACAGTTTCAAATCAAATTGGTAGGACAGTTTCAATAATCATCACATTGCATACATTCTTCCCAGTGGTTAATTGCTGTACAAAATGCGGACATGATATTCTATTTACAAACACCATCAGAATAAATCCCTCTATTCATTAAGAGAATGTAACTATATATCTTTCTTTACCACTTTGAATGCACAGATACAAAATGGACATTTATCTGTATCCCCTTTTTTTGTTAAGTTCTGTTATTTGAATATTATAGGTGTGTTGACTCAGCAAAATATTCCAAAAGAGTCCAGTAGCCCATAATAGTATTGGGTCTTCCGCTTGACTGCAATGTCAGAAATTGTTGTCATTTTGCGTTTAAGGAGTCCAGGTAGAAGTGCCATATTGACACATATTACCTTTCAATATGACATCAAATGTTGAGTACTTTTACTGTTATAGCTAAGAAGGCCAAAGTTTAGAGACTATGTTTTGTGTTAGCCAGTTTGTTTGAAAAGAATATACAAAATTTCCTAACACCAAAGCCTGATTTTTAATATTGTACAATTTTTAGGCATGGAATTAAGAGTTTTTACATTTATACAGCGCTCAAGAATTTACAAATTTCCTCTTGTTGTGGTTTGTGTCTAGTTGTCCCTCCAAAGCCTCATGCAGTCATGGGGTGAGGACTTCTAGAGTTTGTGTTAACTCATGATCCACTGGGATTATGTGTGATCCAACGCTGGGATTATGGGCCTTAGTACTGCTGGGATTACCCATAGGTGGGTAAGCACTGGGAAGTACCCATAGGTGTGAGTACTTTCCCTATCCTGGAG
>NW_004524833.1:72677-82857 GCF_000260255.1 Octodon degus | reverse complement strand
CTTGCACTCTTGCTCTTTGCCGCCGCCATGAAAGGTTGCTTTCTGCTCTGTGCTGCTCTGCCTTGGACCCAGATGAGTATGGACTGAAACCTCCAGTAACTGTGAGCTAAATAAACCTTTCCTTCCTTCATTTTGAGTGTCGGGTATTTGTCCCAGCAACGAGAGAAGAGTAACTAAGACACCTCTCTTTGTTAGGTTTTTATTTTATTTTGAGATAATCTCATGATGTAGTTATTTCTAGCAACCAAAGACAGTTAATCACCCCCTAAAGTTAATCATTGAAGACAGTAAGGCATAGGGAAACTGAAACCTGTTTAAGGTAGCACAGCTGGGAAACTAGCATGTCTGAGATCAGAATTCTGATGCTAATTCTGGGTTTGAAGAATTTGTTTGCCCATATTTCCCATAGCTGTCTGTCCTTCAATAAAAGAGCTCCTAATCTGGGCCAGGCACCATGAAAACTCACTACATTCACAGGTGCTTCAAAGGCTGAAATGTGTGTGTGGGGAATCACTTAATCTCAGGTGTTCCTTACTAGCATAGGCAACAGAGTGAGAGGTGGCTGAAAAGAGAGGGAAAAGAAAAGAAAAAAGGAAAAAATCTTTTACAGTCACTTTAGAATTTCTTTAGAAGCCTGAAGCACAATCCTCAAATGCCCATACTAGAGCAAAACAGCCTTCTCTGAAAAGCACCTGTGAATTCAGTGTTGACTAAATGATACTCTTGTTTAGTACAACTGAAGTGCAAATTGTTCTAAAGTCAAAAGATTGGTTCTGCACATTTTTTTGTGTGTATGGTGAATATCAATTACTATACAAGGTTTACAAAGTACCTTGAACCACAGCAGCATTTGGTAGCTGTTGCAGGCATCTGTGTGGAGTATGTCCCAAGATAATTATTTAGAATAGCCCAATTTCTTTCATGAATGACTTTATCATGTATTTTTAAGAAATTTATACTACTACTGGATGGGCTCTGTCTTTCCATCCTCCAAAGCCTTATAGGCAGGGAGGGGATATAACAAAGAGTAGAAGAAAGTAGAAGACAGATTTTCTTCTTGATAGTTTGCAATCAAGGTGTGCAGACAACACTAGCAAAGGGCAAGAAGCTACAAATTTCGACCATTTCATTGGTATTGTCTAATGTAGTCCTTTGGCTCATTTCCTTCCATAATCACATCGTGGCTTATATCAGTCACTGAAGTCCTACCCAGTTTTGGAGTACATGGTCTCAGATTTGGGATTGTAGCAGAGAGGTGTGCTTCTTCAGTGCTCCAAAGGAGCTTCTTCACCATCAGCCTAATCACCTTAGGCAGTTGCCGTTAATTCTTTTCCTTTTCCTGTGACAACTTCAGGACAATCTGCTTCCATGTGCCTATTTATTCATGACCATATGCTGGCAGAGAACCCACAGGAATTACCTATAAATATGTGCAGTTATGCTTTCAGCAAGCATACTATTGCTTAAAAGATTTATTGCAAGTTATGATATGAAAGTCTCTAAAACATAGATGTTTTATTTAGCAAATATTGAAAGTAAACATGTTGCATTCACTATTCAACTTAAAAAATAGAACATAATTACATGCTTAAAAGCTCTGCTTTCTGTGCCCAGCACAATCTCAGTACAAAACTAGTCACTACCCTGAATTTTGTTTTAAAAGTTTCTGTAAATATTGGACTCCTAAGAAACAGATTTTAGTTTTGCTTATTATCAAATTTTATGTGAATAGGAATATATATATATATATATATATGTATATTCTCCTGTAATATGCTTCTGTTACTAAAACGTTTGCTTTGCAAAGTCCTTCATGTAGTGCAGTAGGTAACTGATTTTTACTAGTTCCATTTTGTAACTTCCCATAATTTATTTATGTTATTATCAATCAGTATTTGTTTTTCATTTTGCTGTGATAAAAATGTTTCATTGCATATTTGTACATGTATCTTGGTACAAACAAAAATTCATCTCTAGGGCATATACATATGTTGGAATCAAATGTCTAGTCACGATATATAAACATGTTTTGATTTACTAGCATACATTTTATTTTTCAGAGCCATTTCAAAAATTTAAACCAAGTTAGATTTTAACTACTAAAAAATATTTTCTTCTTCTTTCCACCTTTCTTACCTTGTGGTATTTCTAACTTTTAAAAATTTTGCCAATCTAAATTGTGTAAATGTGAATAATAGCAAGTATAGAACTTTAAATTGAATTTTGTAGTGATTAATGAGATAGAGCACTTAACTGGCGTCAAGTATGAAAACATCCCTTAAAGATTTCTCTAAATACAGCTTCTTTAGCAACAATGGAACACCCACCTCTGATAAAACAAAACAAAAAGGAGGATATAAATAAAGGAACATTTTGTAGTGAAAAATATATATGTATATATGAAATAGGATAGATATACAGCTACCTTCTTTTAGTTCAATGAGAAGAAACATTTGCACTAATATTGCTTAGACAAATTATCATGTCTGCACCTTGTCCTCTGTACTACTACAAAGACAACAATATGCAATGTACTAACTATTAAAATTAATAAGAAAAGAATAGGTAGAAAGATATCAATTACAATTTTACCAAATATAAAACAAATGTCCCTGTAAGTGCTTAATTTTTTAAAATTTTTTACTCATTTTAATGAGAAAAAAACCAAAGAAACAGTTTCAAAACAGGTTCATAGGACAATTACAATAATTATTACCTTGCCTGTTGTTGTCTTCATAGTAGTTTTTCAGATATTCCTTTTACCTATTCTTAATAGACTGGTCATTCTTCACTTTTTCTTTCTCTGTCGAGTTGTTTGACAATCCTGAACACTAATACATCATCAATATTGTGGGCTACATAAATTATTTGCCAACAAAACGGCACTGGTTCCTTTTTTAAAATTTCATTTATGTATTTGGAACAGGGTCTCACTAAGCATCTTGAACTCATAGTGATCCTCCCACTTTCAGCCTCCCCAGTGCTGGGATTACAGACATGCGCCACCCCGCTGAACTCTGTGGCCCAACTCAGTGGGCCCTGGGGGGGAGACCAGTGGGGCAGGAGGGACTGGAGATTGAACCCTGCTCCATGCACGTGCCAAAGCAGATGCTTAGTCAGCTGAGCTATTTTGCTGGCCCTTACTATTTTGTCACTAACAAGTCAATGATTTTTCTGCTCTCACATAAATGTGCTGTGTCTAGAACAGCTGTTGTTCTGATCTGCAACTCAATTTGCATGGCCTTCTGTTTAGCAGGAATCTTTACCTGCCTGACTTTGCCTTACTGGTTCTATTCTTTAGGAACAATGTAGGCCAACAAAAGAGTATGGATTTTGGAGCTGGTTCAGATGAAGTCAGAATTGGCTATCA
Organism: Octodon degus; assembly: GCF_000260255.1. Taxonomy (NCBI): domain Eukaryota; kingdom Metazoa; phylum Chordata; class Mammalia; order Rodentia; family Octodontidae; genus Octodon; species Octodon degus. The sequence continues at coordinate 79,487 of NW_004524833.1, read as the reverse complement.
GTTATTATTAGTAGTTCATGTGTAAATAATTCTTCTTCTTCTTCTTCTTCTTCTTCTTCTTCTTCTTCTTCTTCTTCTTCTTCTTCTTCTTCTTCTTCTTCTTCTTCTTCTTCTTCTCCTTCTTCTTCTTCAATATATTTAGTACAGGGTATACAGCCTACAGGGTCTCACTACACAGATCAGACTCACAGTGATCCCCTCCCAAGTGCTGGGATTATAGGCGTGCACCACCATATCAAGTTTCAGTTGACCTCTCAGCACATCCCAGGAGTGGGGCCCAGCACTGCATGCTGGTGGTTGAACCCCGGGCATATATAAGTTCTTAATGTATGCACATGCCATTAAATTCACTTGAGAAGAATGTTGAGTCTTGAGGCTATGTTGCAACTAGTGGAGTCATTTGACACCTCTATCCACTTAAAGATACTTGGTGTTTACTTTTGTCTCAGATTCTTTGGCATAAGCTATAGTGATACAAATAAACGGCAGTAGAGTTTTTAATTATTTAATGTATTTGACCTATGACAGTAACAAAATCTGAGACATTTTATCATTAAGATCTCTCAAGCCTACTCTCTCTACAGGCAATTAAATTCACAGATAAAATACCCTGGCAAAATCCTCTCCATTAATGTGTGAATATTTTTACAAAAATTTGGAAGAAGTAGAACATGATTTTTAATTTTTTTTTTATTTTACAGAACTGGGGATTGAACTCAGGCCCTTGCACTTTCCAGGGAAGTGCTTATTCCACTAAGCCACCTCCCTGGTCCCTAGAGTATGAACTTCTAAGAAATTTAAGCTTCTTATTGTATTGTGTGTAACTAGACTCAGGAAATTTCACTGGAACATTGATCTGGGTTGAGGAAGTCACTGAAATCACTCCCTTTACTTATGAAAATTTATCACTAATCTGTATCTGTTGCTCATTGTTTTCTATATCCTTTTTTTGTAGTTCAGCAAATACATTTTCTTCACTTAGAAAATGCCCTTTTCTCTCTGAAGAGTGATTGGCTTTGAAAGCCATCTTCCCTTTCTTTCTATTATTCATTAACATGCAAACTAACAAAACCCACTGAGCTTTTCGACTGTCATCATTGCTCAGTAAATTTAGCTACATTCCTTTCCTATTTTTCTTGGATATTTGTTGTGAAGAGAAAAAATAATAAAAATAATATAAAATTTCAAACTAAGACAATGGGAGGGTAACAATAGTTAGTTCATTGCTTATTGCTGTCTTCAAAGTAACTGACCAGATTATAAGATATAGGAATGAGAAATTGGTCAAATAATGTAAACATAAAATTTTCTTTTCAATGAACTTATAGAAACTAGTAGTATAGCTGTCTTAACTATCCTGTGTTTGTTTGCTTTAGGCACTGAGGCCTAGTCCCACCTATACACACTTGATCAAATTCCTATCTTCCATAGTTCTCAACATATCCCCCTTTTTTGTTTTGTTTTGTCAGAGATGGGTCTTTCATTGCAGTTAGAGATGCTGTATTTGGAGAAGTCTTTAAAGGACCTTTTCATACTTCATGCCAGTCCAAAGATTGTAGGTACTTGAATTTAGCAAAATAACCCAATAGAGCCCAATAGTCCATAATAGTTGTAAGTTATCAGCACAACTGACAGTTGTCAAAAAAAAGAAAGAAAAAAATATATGCATATATAAGATAGTTAGGATAGATATATAGCTACTTTCTCTTAGTTCATTGAGAAGAAAGGTTTGTACTAATATAATGTGGGCAAAATATTATCTTTGCATCTTGTCCTCTGAATAACTACTGTGAGGAGAGAATATGCAATGTATTATTGTAACTGCCCTACTAACCTGTTCTGAAACTGTTTCATTGCTATTTTATTTTTTTTCTCATTAAAATGAATTTTGAAACATTTTTAAAAAGAATAATAAAGCAAAAAAAGAAACCATGCAGAATTTCACTAAACAAAGTAATAGGAATTCAACAGTGGTTGTTCTTATATTGCTTATTGTTGTCTTCAAATTAGTTGTTTAAATAGGCATACAATACTGATTTTGAAAAGGTTTTACAAAATTCAAAAGAAAGAATAAAAATATTTAAACATTAACTACTCCTGTCAATAACAAGCATATATCAGCAGTACAACTATCCAAGCTTAATAGTATCTTTTTCCTTTCCTTCATTCCATCTTTTGTTCTTTACCTCACCCAGGTGTTCCTTTCCTTTAAACAAATTCTTTCCCTTACACAGTATCTATTTTACCTTTCACATTTTACTTATTCTTTCAGGTTCTTACACTTGGGAGACAATATGATGTTCACACATGTGAGTCTATTTTATTTTAATTATGAGAATAGTCTCTAGGCACAGCCATTTACAAAGCCTGAATTATATTACTTATCAAAGCTCAGTAATACTCCAATATTAGAAGAACCACATCTATTTTATCCATTTCTCAGTTCGTGGCCATTTGGATAGTTTTCAATATTGAATTACGACAAATAGAGCTGTTATACACATGGGTTGACATATATTGTTGTGATATTATGTTTTCCATTCTTCTGGAAAGATACCCAGGAAGGGAATAGCAGGGTTGAATAGAACCTCCAATTCAAGCATTTTGAGGAATCTCCACACTGATTTTGATAGTGGTTGAACAAGTCTAAATACACATCAACAGTGGAGAAGGGATCCTTTTTAGTACTGTAGTTTTGATTGTGTGATCCTTTACACTCTTTGTTAGATTGCTTTTTAAGTATTTTTTTTTTATTTTTTTTATTTTAGGGAAGGGTCTACAGAGTGTTTATGGGCTCACTACCAGATCAGAATCGTAGTGATCCACCTGATCACACCCTCTCAAGAGGTGGGATTACAGGTGTGGACCACCATGCCCAGTCTCAATTGCCATCTCAGCATGCACTGGGAATGGGGCTGTCAAGGCAGGCCAGGGATTAGTATTTCTTTTTTATGCTACTATGAAAGGTATGGTTTTTCTAATTTATAACTCAGTTAGTTTGATTCTCTCTCTCTCTCTCTCTCTCTCTCTCTCTCTCTCTCTCTCTCTGTCTCTGTCTCTGTCTCTGTCTCTGTCTCTGTCTCTCTCTCTCTCTGTGTTTAAGAATGCCATGGTTTTCTGAGTGCAGACTTGGTATTCAGCTATGCTGCTGAATTTGATTATTGAATCTAAAAGTCTTTTGGTGGAGTTTTGGAATCATGTATGTACAGTACCATGTCATCTATGAGTAATGATAGTTTTACTTCTTTCTGACCTCTATTCCTTTTATTTCTCTATCTTTTCTTGAATTGAAGTGGTGATAGTGAAATCCTTGCATTGTTTCTGATTTTAGAGTGAAATCTTTCAGCTTTTGTCTATTTAGTATCATACTGACATGTGGTTTGTCATAGATGGCTTTTATCTGTTTGAGGTAAGGAGTATCTCATTTAGTGTTGGACTTTGTCAAACGATTTTTCTTGATGCATTGCAATAAACCATGTGAGTTTTGCCCTTGTTTCACATTTATGTGGTTCATTATATTTATTGATTTGCATATGTTCAATTCACCTTGCAATCATGGAATAAAGCCTACTCAGTCATTGTGTTTGAAATTTTTGTTGATCTGTTGCATTGTGTTTACCAGTCTTGGTGAGAATTTTTGTATTGATGGTCATTAAAAAGACTGGCCTGTAGTTTTCTTTTTAGTTGGTCCCTGCATGTTTTTAAAACCAGGATAATTAAAGCTGCCAAGAATGAGTTTGGAGCTACACTTTCCATTTCAATTAGTAGAGAATTAGAGGAATATTGACACTATATTTTCTCTGTAGTATATCCACTGGGTCTTGAATTTTTAGTTAGAAAGATATTTTTCTAATGTCTCTGTGTCATTGTCTGTTATTGGATTGTTGAACATTTCTATGTCTTCTTGATTCTGCTTTCATAATTCATATGTACCATTGCAATGTGTCTATTCCTTCAAGATTCTCCTAATTCTTTTAATTTTTCATTGTCAATAATAATTTTCTAGATTTGTGTAGTGTCCACTGTGATTTTACAGCTTTCATTTCTAATTGGAGTTATATGGGACTTTTTAAATTTTGGTTGATCTATTTTATTTATTCTTTTACAGAACCAGCTCTTTCATATATTGGTTCATTTTATTGTTGTTTCAGCCTCAATTTAATTAGTTTGTACTCTGATATTTATGACTTTGTTCCATGTATTAGCTTTGGGTTTGCATTTTCTTGTTTTTCTGATACATTTCAATAATTTTTAACTTATTTCTTCAGCTAATTTTTATTTGTATATATTCACAATGCCTAACATTTAATTTCCCTTGTGGAAGTTGGTACACATATGCAGTATATCTTAGTCCTTTGTATTTTTTCATCTGAACCTTCCCAACCATCCATATCTTGATTCCTTTTCTTATTTATTTATATTTTTTTGCAGTACTCGCAAGTGAACTTTGGACCTTGCACTTGCCAGGCTTATATTGGTTAGCTATCTCCCCAGCCCTCTTTTTTATTAGTAATACATAATATTCACATTACTTGACTAGATTTGGTACATATTCATTAGGTTATTTATTTGAGCTTTATATGTTTTCTAATGTGAACATTCACAGCAATAAATTTGCCTCTTAAGAATACTATTGTTGTGTCCCATAGGTTCTGATATGTTGCATTGGAATTATTGTCTGATTCTAGGATTGTTTGATTTATCTCCTTAAATTTTTGTTGTGACCCTTTGTGTTACAGAGTGTGGTACGTTAATGCCCAGGTGCTTAAAATTTTTGTGATTTTTTGGGGGGTTACTGACTTCCAATTTCAATGTGTTTTGATCTAATAGTATATGTGTGATATTAATATTCTTTTATGCTTATTTAAGCAGGATTTATTGAATAGTATGTGGCATATTTTGGAAACAGTTCTGTATACTTCTAATAAGAAAGAATGTTCTCATTATCAGGTGAAAACATTGTGCATATTGATAAAGCTCAGTATCTTTGAAGGTGTTCAATTCTAATATTACTCTCCTAATTTTTTTATTTGTCATACCAGTGATTGAGGTTTCCAATATGATTGAGTTGTTGTCCATTTGATTTCTATGTCAAGCAGTGCTTTTTTATGAAACTGATTGTGTAATAAAATACTAGCAAATACAATAAAGAAAATCATCAAGAAGTACATACACCATGACCAGGGAAGATTCTTCCTAAGGATGCAAGGATGGTTCAATATATAAAAATCTATAAATGTAATACACTATATCAACAGAGCAAAAACTCAAAACCACATGATCATCTCAATTGATACAGAAAAGACATGGGACAAAGTCAAATACTCATTTATGTTCAAAGTCCTACAGAAAAATTGGAATAGATAGCCTCTACTTCAATGTGGTAAAAGCCATTTATGAAATGGCTAAGATAATTCTAAATGGGGAAAAACTGAAATCTTTTCCTCTTAGATCTGGTACAAGACAAGGATGTCCTCTATCACCACTCCTATTCAATATAGTTCTGGAATCACTAGCTAGAGCCATTAGACAAGAGAAAGAAACAAAAGGAATAAGAATAGGGAAAGAAAAACTTAAATTATCATTATTTACAGACGACATGATACTTTACTTGGAAGACTCAAAAACCCCCACCAAAAAGCTACTAGAAATACAGAAATTCAGTAGCATAGCAGGTTATAAAGTCAAAACCCAAAAAGTCAATAGCATTCCTCTACACAGACAACAAACACACTGAGAGGGAAATTATAGAAACAATAACTTTGCAATAGCAACAAGGAAAATGAAATACTTTGGAATTAATCTAACTAAAAAGGAAAAGACCTTTTCAAGGATTATTACAATACTCTGAAAAAAGAGATCGTAGAGGATTTCAGAAAATGGAAAGATATTCCATGCTCCTGGATAGGAAGAACCAATCTTATGAAGATGGTCATACTCCGAAAATTGCTGTTGAGTTTTAATGCAATCCTTATCAGACTAAAAACAACATACCTCACAGAGATAGAGAAATCATTCCTAAAATTTATTTGGAACCAGGAAAGACCTAGAATAGCAAAGGCAATCCTGGACAATAAAGACAAGGCAGGAGGCATTACAATTCCTGACTTAAATTATACTACAAGGCTAGTGTGATAAAATCAGCATGGTACTGGCAACAAAATAGACTTGATGATCAGTGGAATAGATTAGAAGATGCAGAAACCCCTACAAACACACTCAGCCAACTTATCTTTGACAATGGGGCCAAACATACTCACTGGAAGAAAGATAGCCTCTTTATCAAATGGTGCTGGAAAAACTGGCTCTCTACATGCCGTAAACTCAAACTTGACCCAGGTCTATCACCATGCACTAAACTAAAGTCAAAATGGATTAAAGATCTAAACATTAAGGCAGAGAAACTAAATTTCCTGGAAGAGAAAGTAGGAGGAACTCTTGAAGACATAGGGGTAGGCAAAGAGTTCATGAACAAAAATGAAATCACATGGGAAACACTTGAAAGAATTAAAAACTGGGACTTCCTTTTATTGAGAAGTTTTTGCACATTAAAAGAAATTACCAACGAAGTGAAAAGACAACCCACAAATTTGGAAAAAATCTTGACCAATAAGTACTGAGACAAAGGCCTGCTCTCTAGAATTTATAAAGAACTAAAAACCACTAGGGCCCCACAATTTAAAGACCCAATCCAGAAATGGGCATCTGACCGGCGCTGAGAAAAGACAAGACAGGGACTCCTTCTTTGTCTTTAGACTTCTTTATTCTCTGGCCTTCCTCTCCTCCTCCTCTCCTAACACCCCTTCTTAT
>NW_004524833.1:72009-72577 GCF_000260255.1 Octodon degus | reverse complement strand
CTAGCTACACCAGCATCTTCAAGATCTGAATCTCTCTTCACATTCACTTAAACGGTTTTGCAAGCTTGTGATTGAGAGTTTAATTTCCTCTATATCTCTTTGACTCTGCTTCATGCGATATATTTCTTTCCTGTATTCCTCATTCAACGAATCTGTCATTTTTCTAATCTCTTCTATTTTTTTTGTCAATATCTTCTTTAGAAGCAGTTAGAAATTCTTTTACTCCAGTGTTTTTTTTTCAGATTGCGTTTCCTGCCTATGTTTTATTAGTTGCTTGTTTACTTCATCTGCTATGAGTTCTGAGGCTTCTTTTTTTATTTCGGAAAAGAATTGTGCTCTGATTTCCTCTCTATTTTTCTGCTGTTGCTTATTTACTATCGACGCTATTAATTCATGCATTTGAGCCGAGCTAGTATCGTCCGCACTTGTTCTGGGTGGTCACTGGGTTTCTTCCATATGTTTCTGCATTTGACTCTTTAGTGCAGATATTATTAATTCAGTGATTTCTTTTTTTATTTCCAATCTGAGGTCCTCTATATCTTTCTGCAGCTGTTTCTTTATTTCAGAA
>NW_004524833.1:68529-70975 GCF_000260255.1 Octodon degus | reverse complement strand
TCCGACACAGGCAATAGGCCAACAGCCAGTTGCCTCGCAGGGCTGTGCGAACCAATCAAATCTTGCCAGCAGGGACTAGGGTTGTGCAGGAAACAAGACTCGTAGCAGAAGCTCCAGTGGGAGGGGCAAGGCTGAGGAGCAGGGCGCCCGCGCCTGACAGGCATCCGAGATGAACACATGCTTCTGATAGGGATTGCATTAAATCTGTACAGCAATTTTGGGAGTATGGCCATCTTCACAATGTTGGTTCTTTCTATCCAGGAGCATGGAATATCTTTCCATTTTCTGAAATCCTCTGCAATCTCTTTTTTAAGAGTACTGTAATTATCCCAGAAACGATTTTTGATTTCTTTAGTTCGATTAATTCTATGGTATTTCATTTTCCTCTGTGCTGTTGTAAAAGGTATTGTTTCGATAATTTTCCTCTCAGTGTGTTTGTTGTCTGAGTAGAGAAATGCTATTGACTTTTGGGTTTTGACATTATAACTTGCTATGCTACTGAATTACTGTATTAATTCTAGTAGCTTCTTGGTGGAGTTTTTTGGGTCTTCAAAGTAAAGTATTATGTCATCTGCAAATAAAGATAATTTAACTTCTTCTTTACCTATTCTTATTCCTTTTATTTGTTTCTCTTTTCTAAAGTCTGTAGCTATTGGTTCCAGAACTATATTGAATAAGAGTGGTGATAGAGGACATCCTTGTCTTGTACCCGATCTAAAAGGAAAAGATTTCAGGTTTTCCCCATTTAGGATTATGTTAGCTGTTGGGTTTTCATGAATGGCTTTTACCAGATTGAAGTAGAGCTCATCTATTCCAATTTTTTGTAGGACTTTGACCATGAATGAGTGTTGGACTTTGTCAAAAGTCTTTTCTGCATCAACGGAAATGATCAAGTGGTTTTTAGTTTTTGCTCTATTGATATAGTGTATTACATTTATAGAATTTTGTATATTGAGCCATCCTTGCATCCCTGGGATAAATCCTACCTGGTTATGGTGTATGATCTTCTTGATGATTTTCTGTGTTCTATTTGATAGGATTTTGGCATCTATGTTCATGAGGGAGATAGGTGTATAGTTCTCTTTCTTAGTTGCATCTTTCCCTGGTTTAGGTATCAGTATAATACTTGTCTCCAGGCATGATTTTGGGAGGATTGTTTCCTTCTCAATTCCATGGAAGAGCTTGAGGAGTATAGGGACTACATCTTCTATAAATTTATTGTACAATTCAGCTGTGAATCCATCAGGACCTGGACTTTTCTTTGTCGGTAGATTTTTAATTACATCTCATATTTCATTGGCTGTTATTGGGCTATTGAGAGTGGTTATATCTTGTCAATTCAGTTGTGGCAATTTGTACCTTTCTAGGAATCTGTCCATTTCTTCAGTGTCTTCTATTCTGTGACAGTAAAGATTCTCAAAGTAGCTATTGATAATCTTCTGAATTTCTTCTGGGTCTGTGTTAATTACACCCTTTTCATTCCTTATTGCTTGTAGTGAAATTTTTTCTTTCCTCTTTTTAATTAGGTTAGCTAGGTCCTTATAGATTTTATTTATTCTTTGAAAGAAGCAGCTTTTTGCATTTTTCATTCTTTGAATTGTCTTCTTCATTTCGATTGAATTAAATTCTACTCTAATCTTTACGATTTCTTCCCATCTCTGGGCTCTGGTTTTGGTTTTCTGTGTTTGGGCTCTTCCTTTTCTAGCTGTTGAAGGTGGAGCATTAGGGTATTTATTTGTTGCATTCTGTTTTCCTAATGTGTGAGTTCACAGCTATGAATTTCCCTCTGAGAACTGCTTTCATTGTATCCCATGATTTTCGGTATGTTGTGCTTGAATTTTCATTGAATTTTAGATATTGTTGAATTTCTTGTTTATTTGCATCTGTGACCCATTGGTTTCTGAGTAGGATGTCATTTATGTTCCATGTATACAAGGTTTTTTTTTCTGCTTTCTTTTGTCATTTATTTCCAGTTTCATTGCACTGTGGTCAGACAATGTGCATGGTTAAATATCTCTTTTCTTACATATACTTAAGAATGACCTATGGACCAGTATTTGGTCTATTTTAGAGAATGACCCATATGCAGCTGAGAAAAATGTGTATTCATCTGTGTTTGGGTGGAACACTCTGTATATGTCCACAAGTCCATTTGCTTCATGCTCTGGTTCAGTTATGTTATTTCTTTGCTAAGTTTTTTTCTGGTTGATCTATCTTTTGGGGATAAGGGGGTGTTAAGGTCGCCTGTTAAAATTGCGGTATTGGATATTAAATTTTTCATGTCCATTAAGATTTGCTTGATATAGTTGGCTGCTCCTGTTTTTGGTGTATACATATTTATGAGGGTTACTTCTTCCTCTTGAATTTTTCCCCTAACCAGTATATAGTGGCCTTCTTTATTTCGCTTGATCATTGTTGGTTTGAAGTTGAGACTGTCTGAGAATAG
>NW_004524833.1:51992-59967 GCF_000260255.1 Octodon degus | reverse complement strand
TTTTGTGGAGCACTGTCTTCTGACCTTTGTTGTAGATCTTTGCTGTAGTTATACCCTTCGCACGTACTGAAGTTCAGGTGCAGCTCTACAAAGTTTGGAGTTATCCAGCTGCATCTGGCTTGGGTCTGGCTGCTGTGCTCAGCTCCTTCCCACTGCTGCCCTTAAGGGTGAACCTGTTGTGCCCCTGTGGTGAGACGTTCTGCTCCTGGACTAGCTGGTTGGTTTTATCCTCTGCACTCTCTGCAGGGATTGCAGCTTCAGGATTACACCTCAGGCCTGTATGCCAGGCCTGAGCTGTGCCTGGAAGCTGCAAGGTGAAGTGGGGGAAGAGGAAGCTCTCTGCACACACTCACGGGACCTTGGCTAGGATTGGGTCTGGGGGCTCCGGGATGGGGCAAAAATTCCTACTTGGCGAGCGGGGTGGGGGAGGCACTGCAGAGTGGTGGGGGGCCACCCAAGGGGCTGGGAGACGGTCCGGCCCACAGTGCTCCTGGGCTGGGACTGGTCCCTCTGGCGCAGGGTAGCAGGAAGCTCTCCGCACACTCACTGGACCTGGGCTAGGACTTGGTCTGGGGGCTCCTGGAGCTCGGCAGAAAATCCTACTTGGCGGGCGGTGTTGGGGAGGCACTGCGAAGTTGTGGGGTGCGGCCCAAGGGGCTGGGAGAGGGTCTGGCCCACGCTGCACCTGGGCTGGGACTGGTCCTGCAGGCGCAGGGTAGCAGGAAGCTCTCCGCACACTCACCGGATCTGGGCTAAGACTGGGTCTCTGCAGTGTTTTTTCTGATTGGATTTCCTTCCTATGTTTCTGTAGTTGATTCTTTACTTAAGATATTATGAGTTCTGAGAATTCTGTTTTTATTTCAGAAATGAATTCCGCTGTGAGTTCTTCTATAACTTTCTGCTGTTGCTTATTTACTATCAACGCTATTAATTTGTATATTAGAGCTGAGGTAGTAGAGAAGAATTCTGCTCTGAGTTCCTCTTTGACTTTCTGCTGTTGTTTATTTACTATTGATGCTATTAATGCATACATTTGAACTGAGGTAGTAGAGAAGAATTCTGCTCTGAGTTCCTCTTTGACTTTCTGCTGTTGTTTATTTACTATTGATGCTATTAATGCATACATTTGAACTGAGGTAGTAGAGAAGAATTCTGCTCTGAGTTCCTCTTTGACTTTCTGCTGTTGTTTATTTACTATTGATGCTATTAATGCATACATTTGATTTGAGCTAGTGTCCTCTGCACTTGTTCTGTGTGGGCATTGGGTTTCTTCCATATGTTTCTGCATTTGATTCTTTACTGCAGATGTTATTAATTCAGGGATTTCTTTTTCTTTTTTTTTAATTTCCAATCGGAGTTCCTCTATACCTTTGTGCATCTGTTTCTTTTTTTCAGAAGCTGTTGATTCATTACTTTCAGCTGTTTGATTCCAAATTTGTTCTGTGTTAGTGTCCTCTACACTTGTTATGGGTGGGCTTGGGTTCTGAGATTGCATTTTGCTCCTTCTCCATGTCATTTTGTGTAGCACTGTCTTCTGACCTTTGTTGTAATGCTTTGGTGCAATTGTAACTTTAGCACCTACTGAAGTTCAGGTGCAGATCTACAAAGTTTGGATTTATCCAGCTGTGCCTGGCTTGGGTCTGGCTGCTGTGCTCAGTTCCTTCCTACTGCTGCCCTTGGGGGAGAACCTTTTGTGCCCCTCTGGAAAGATGTTCTGTTCCTGGACTAGCTGGTTGGTTCTGTCCCCTACACTCTCTGCAGAGATAGCAGCTGCAGGGTTTCACCCAGGCCTATATTCCAGGCTTAAGCTCAGTCTGAGGGGACATGTTGGGGTAGTGGGGAGGACAGCTCTCCCACACAGTCACTCGTCCTTGGTTAGGACTGGTTCTGGTGGTTCCTGTAACAGGTCAGAAATTCGTACTTGGTGGGCAGGGAGTGTGGGGTTACTATGGATTGAGGGGGGTGTCCCAAGAGGGTGGAAGTGGGTCTCACCCACTCCTCGCCTGGGCTGGAACCAGTAAGTCCCACTGGTGCAGGGTAGCTGGAAGCTCTCCCACACTCTCACCAATCTTGGGCTAGAACTGAGTCTGGGGGTTCCCGGAATGTGGCAAAAATTCCTACTCAGCAGGTGGGGTGGGGAAGGTGCTGTGGAGTGGTGCGGGGGCCTCACAACGGGGTGGAGGAGGGTCTCACCCATGCTGAGCCTGACCTGGGGCCAGTAGGTTCCACAGGTGCAGGGTAGCCAGAAGCTCTCCCACACACTCAAATGGCCTGGGCTAGGACTTAGATTACCTTTATAAGTGACATTTTTGTTTTGGTCTGACAGCTTTTAAGATTCTTGCTTTGTGTTTTACTTCTTGGATTTTGACTCTGATGTTTGAAGTGGAGATTTTAATATTTTATTAATTTATCACTTATTATTTTAACTTGTCCATATGTTGAATTCTCCCCTATATTTTCAGAGTTTTCTGTTATGTCTTCTGTAAATAAATTTTTAAAATTCCCTTTTTGTCATTATCTTTTTCTCAAATTTCTGTTTGTCTTCTTAGCATAATCTGGTAGCTGCTGAAATAACTTTCCTTGATCTCTCTTTTTTAAAATTTCCTTTTAATGTATTTATTATAGGGTCTTCAGGGTCTCACTGTGTAGATCAGACTCATAGTGATTTTTCTGTTTTCAGTCTCTCAAGTGCTGGGATTACAGGTGCTAGTCTCAATTGCTGTCTCAGCCCTCCCTGGGAGCGGCACTGACACAGCATGCCAGGGAACGAACACTGACCACTACACTTTGCCTAAACAGGTGCTTTAAACTGCTGATCTATTTGGCTGCTCCCCCCATCCTGCTTTTTCTTGAAATTGTATGAGTGTCTTAGTTACTTTTCTCTCATTGTTGTGACAAAATGCCCAATGCCCACATTTAAGGATGGAAAGAATTTTTTAGCTCACAGTAAAGGTTTCAGTCCATACACTACTGGCTCCAAGGCAGCATGGCACATGGCAGAGAAGAGCTGTCCATGGCAGTGGAATAACAGCAAAGAGCAAGGGAGGAGCAGCAGCTGTGGCACTAACAAGCTCTCTTCCCTCCTTATATTTGTATGCAGATTATCTGCCTCTGGGAGGAGGTAGCACTCACAACCATAATCCTAGTATTGGTTCAAGAATTAATCACTAACTCTAAAAGCTGCCCCATGACTGCTTAAGTCTTTGGGGGGACACCTAGACACATACCATAACAATGAATATTTCATAATGTGAATTCATCTTGTCCACAGTTACTGAAAGCCTATGTTCACATTATTTATTTCTGGTTATGAATTAAATAGAATTCTTTGTGTCTGGTATTTTTGTTCGTTACTGCCTCATGGGTTCTATTTCTTGGTAAATACATCATGTATGTTTGAAAAAGTTTTGGTCTGCTCTAATTTTTAATTTTTATTTGCTATTTTTATTTCTTCTTTTGGTATCTTCTCTTTCTTTGAAACTACAATTAGTTGACTGTAGTTACTTAATTGATTAATTTTATATCATATTTCTACTTTGAATTATTATCTCCCCTAAATTCAGATATATTTTCTTGGCCTAACCTCTATTCATATTATTTTTTATTTTGTAAAAATAACAAAATGTCATTACCAAATAATAAGATTAACAATTGTCAATATAATGTATATCATTACTTCAAAGTAGCTACTCATAGTATGAAACCTAGATAAACAAGATTTTCTTTTATAAAGAAGAAACATAAATAGCACAAAGTGTTTCTTTTCTTTGATGAACTAAGAGATACTAGAAATATAAATGAAACAAACTAGAACTGTCTTAAAATAATTATTTTGAATATCCCTTCATCTCTGTTTATTCCATTTCTTTTTCATAGCATCTTGTTTTTTTCTAGCATAAATACATTATCATATCTTTGCTGAATATGTTGATAGAAATGTATCATTTATCTATTTTATAGCTGGTTGGCTTGCTTTTATGCAGAATTCCTAGTTGAAAATTTCCTTTCAGAATTTGTAAATTACTATTTTATTATTTTCTTTCATTAGTGATTATTGATGAGATGTGCAATATCATTCTTTTTTTAAAAATTTTATTTATTTATTTATGTGTGTGTGTGTGTGTGTGTGTGTGTGTGGCCAGCTCAGCCCACCAGGGGGCACGGCTGGCTGGCATGTGGTGCTGGGGGACTGAACCGCGGTCTCTGTGCCTTGCTAAGCTTGTTCTAAGTAGGTGCTTTAGACCACTGAGCCATCTCACCAGCCCACTGTGCAATATCATTCTCATGTACAATTTTTATACGTAGTTGAATTTCCCTTCAATAGTAGAATCTATCTTTATCTCTGAAATTATAAAATTTTGTGTCATGTACCCCACAAAAAGCATGTTAGTGTTTCAATATGGATACATATTCTACTAATGTTTGTAAATAATGATAATAATTCCTAAATTCCAGAGTGACTTTTATGAACCAGACTATGTGTTAAATACCTTTTTCAGTACATATACCTAAATCATTACTGAGATATATTATATTATCACCAATTTAATTAGGAAGAAATGGAAAGAGATAAAGGTAACTTGCCAAATGTAAGAATAAGAAGAAAGGCAAATCTTTCTGATTTTAAATCACATGCTTATGATCATGTTTATCTTAGGAATACTCATGGTTGGAAGCTGCCATTTTATCAAAATAACTCTGCAGATCCTGGTAGCTGAATTCACATTGTCCCTAAAGCTGGTACCTTGGTAAGTGGTGGTGGTGGATGTGGAAGGAAATACTTAATTAAAAAATTTAAATTTGTTGCAGATTTTGATGAACTATGCTTTGCTGGGCAAAACTTTGAAATGATGGATTTTGTATTTTAAAAGATTGTATTTAAACATTGAAATCTCTCATGTCCCCTCATTTCTAAATGTGGAAATTAGAGTAGTATGAACAGAGCACACTCTTGTCTTGTTTCTTCAGAGAGCTCTTTATGGCTGCTAAGAGAGACTATGTCAGCCACACAACAGCCAGATGAAGAAAATTCCTCATGGTTTTTGAGTCTTTTTTCAAGGGAGCTGTGATATGTTACTGAATTAGTCTGGGGGAGATAATTTTGTTGGATACTAAGGATCCTACAGATTAAGGAGCCAGGAAAAAGATTGGAAAGCAACTTTAGGCATGTGTGATGTGTTTTTAATAAATTGTCATCCCGCTGGAGTGATTGGCCTTCCAGAGCAAAGTATTTTCAACACAGGTCAAAATTGTGAAAGAGTTTATGGCCCTCCTTTAGAACAACCTTCTAAATTGTCCAAAATAAGCATTTACATGCAGGCACTTAAGTCTGAGTAACTGACGTCTGCCTCGATAGCTCAGCAACTTAATGAGACAGGTTGTAGGGCACCCTGAGTCACTGGAGAACATGAAGGCTGACTGAAGCATAGAACTCCAGCTTGCCAGTGTTTTGGGTAATAGCTTCAACACTATTTTAGGTGCATCATTATTGAGTTCCAGCTTAAATGCAGTTTGGCTCTAGGCAAGCTTTCATGAACTTCTACTGCAGATATAAATGCACCTTTAAATGAATTATGACAACTTCTACATCTCGATGGGCAAAACTTTTGAAAGCATAATGCTCTTCAGCACATCAGTGTTACACTAAGAACTAGACTTGCATAAAAACTGAAATTATTTAGAAGATGATTTTTTGTGTGGGTCTCCTTTTCATTTCTATGCCTTTAATTTTTTTTCTTTTTTTCTTTTTTTGGTAGGGGGTCTCACTAAGCAGCTCAGATCCCTAGTGATCCTCCAGTTGTCAGCATTCTCAATGCTGGGATTACAGCCATGCACCACCATGTTCTGAACTGGGTCACCAGCTCAGTGTGCCCAGGGTCAGGACTGGTGCAGAATGTGGTGCCTGGGATCAAACCCTGGTCCCTGTGATTGCCTAAACAGACGCTTAGTCTGCTGAGCTATCTTGCTGGCCCTTTGTGCCTTTCAAATTACCCCTGGATACTGTGACAGGAAAAGAAATTCTTCAAAGGGAAGGAACAACTGGGATAAGGAAAAGGGGAAAAGAAAGAAGGAATGGGAAAAGAAATATGTATGTGTATACATAGTGTAGATAGGATAATTTTAATCCCAAATTCTGCTGGTCTATTGAAATGAGCAGTTAATGCTTAAAGATTTTTCTCTCTTCTTTTTAATTTTTTATAATTTTTTGCCAATCTTACAGGTTTGTACCTGATGATGTGAATAGCTAATATGAAGACAACAATATGCAGTATAATAACCATTGTTTAATTTCTATCACTTTGATTAGTGAAATTCTGTATCATTTCTAATGATTTTTTTTCTATTTTTGTATTTTCTTTGAAAAAAAATTAAAAAAATCATCCTGTGACATATATCCAAACTTTCAATATTTTCATACTGATCTGGATCTCTATCAAGGAAAATATTTTAATATTGTACCAGTAATAATTACTGAGTTAGAATTATATCATGTAGTCTACCCAGCAATATTCTTATTCATGATACTGTACAGTAAAGGGATCAGTGGTAATGATATATGATAAATTTCAGGTACTACATTCATTCATGGAACACAGATAACTGTGCTAGATTAATAAGACATGGTCTTAACTTTAGGATGTTCCTTGCTTCATACTGGTGACAGATATAAAACTAACTGTATAACACCATCAGTTTTAATTAAAAAAACCAAGAAGAGGTGTTGATTCATTGCATATGGATGGGAGAAACATGTAGGGGAAATCACAGGGGGCTTTGAGGAAAATGTGACATCTTAATAAAATAACATATTAAGTTAACAATAATTGGGAAATGTTACCAGCCAATCTATTTAGAAGATAAAGCAGATTGTCCTTTGGGATGGGAAAGAATTTTGGGCCCCGACTCCTTTGGATACTTGAATCACACCAGGTAGATAAACTCTCATCCTGCCAGCCCCATAGCAGCACAAAGAGCAACAAAACGAGAAACCAATCGCAGAGCCAGAAATGACAAAGAGCAGGAGGCATTTTACTTAGCTCTCTCTAAGGGAAACAGCAATGTCCATAACATTAAAAAAAAACATGGGGATAGCTACTCCCCCCTCACAGAAATTCAGATTTATTAAGTGCACTAAAATGTTGCTGCCAAAAAGAAATAATGAGAATTTTCTGGAGCCAACCCAGGTAGAGTTTGCAGTGATGAGAAGTTGGAAGGCAGTATTATCTTTGTCCAGACTGGATTTCACTTTGTTCCACCTCAAGCAATGGCCACCTTGGTCCAACACAAAATTTGAAAAAGACCATGGCAAGTCTTTTTCCAAATGAGAAGATGGAAAATCACAATTACAATAGAAGTAAGGAAATACTTCTGCAAGCCCCTTTGGCAGAAAAAGGTGCTAGGGTAGGGCAAGGAAAAGGTGAGGCGTTAAGAAGGAAAGATTCTGGAACCAGGGACTGAAACTTTTACACTAAAGCTTTGTTGGATGTTTGAGTACACTGTTCAAATGCATAATGGCCAATTATTCCTTGTTTCAGTATTGACTCTTAACTGGCATCATTACTTTAATGAGCTGAAGCCTCCCTCTTGGGTCTAAGACCTCACCCATTAGGGACGAAGTGGTGTCAGTGTGGCCAGAAGGAGAGATAAATGTGAATTTGTTTGTGATATAGAAATTTGATCTGCAGAAAAACAAATGGAGAACCTAGAATGGCTTATCTTCTATGCTTGGTTATCATGACTACCATACAGAGTAACTACACAGATGCCTTGCATTGCTTTTTTTTTTTTTTTTTTTTTTTTTTGGACTAAATATCATTAAAAGTGAAAGAAATTTGCAAGAAAAAAATTAGTCAAAAACATGGATTGTATACCTAACTACACTTGCCAAAGCCAAGCATAAATTATTTTCTATCAGCATTACTTTGCTCAATGCAATCTTTATGTTTAGTTCTCCTGGATAACTTTGTTTACTTTT
>NW_004524833.1:50533-51892 GCF_000260255.1 Octodon degus | reverse complement strand
TTCTTTATTTCGCTTGATCATTGTTGGTTTGAAGTTGAGACTGTCTGAGAATAGGATTGCTACCCCTGCTTTTTTCTGAGGTGCTGGGGCATATAGTATTGTGTTCCATCCTTTGACTTTCATCCTATAATGTATTTATGAGTTAAATGTGTTTCTTCTATACAGCATATTGTTGGATTTTGTTTCCCAATCCACCGTGCCAGTCTATTTCTTTTAATTGGTGAATTGAGTCCATTTACATTCATGATTATAATTGAGATATATTGAGTTATGATTGATATGTTACTTACCTGTTGTTTGCTCCTTTTGCTCTTGTGTTTAATTGCTTACCCTATTTTGTTGGTTGCTTCTGATCTCATTCATGGAATTCTGATCACTTTGGTCCCTCTCTAGAACATTTTCCAGTAGCCTGTGTAGGCTTAGCTTTGTCATCATGAAATTCTTTAGCTGTTCTTTGTCATGAAAGTATTTCACTTCTCCATCCAACTTGAAAGAGAGTTTTTCAGGGTGTAGTAGTCTGGGCTGGAATTTGTTTTCATAGAGGACTTGAAGTACTCTGCTCCATGCTCTTCTTGCCTTCATGGTTTGTGAAGAGAATTTGGGTGTAATTGTGTTAGGTTTTCCTTATAATGTGATCTGCTTCTTTTCTCTAGCAGCTTTCAATAGATTATTCTTATGTGGAATTTCTGGAAACTTGACTATTATATGTCTTGGTGTGTTTTTCATTGAGTTGAGGTTACTTGGCATTCTGTGTGCTTTGGTTACCTGAATGTCAGATTGTTTCCTCATATTTGGGAAGTTTTCTGCTATTACTTCTGCCCATATGTTTTTAATGTCATTTGTATTGACTCCTTCCTTCTTATTGATGCCTATTAGTCTCACATTGTTCATCTTTGCATCATCTTGCAGGTGATGGATTATTCTTTCCTGCATCCTAGTTGATTTTAAGAGATCCTTTCTTACCTTTTCCCAAGCTGCACTAGCGTCTTCAAGATGTGAAACTCTGTCTTCACTTTCACTTAAATGGTTTTTCCAACTTGTGATTGAAAATTTAATTGCCTCGATATCTTTTTGACTCTGCTTCATGCGATCTATTTTTAATGTATTGCTTATTGAAGGAATTCGTCATTTTTCTAATCACCTCTAATTTTTCATCAATATCTTCTTTAGACACAGTTATAAATTCTTTTACTGCAGTGTTTTTTCTTTTTTTATTTTACCTTTGTTTAAAGTTTTATTGATAAACAGCAATGAGACAATTTCAAATCAAATCGGAAGTACAGTTTCAACAAATAATACACTGCATATATTCTTCTTAGTGGTTAATTGCTGTACAAGATGCAGACTTGTGAGCCTATT
>NW_004524833.1:43618-47485 GCF_000260255.1 Octodon degus | reverse complement strand
AATGCAATCTTTATGTTTAGTTCTCCTGGATAACTTTGTTTACTTTTACTCTCTCTCTCTCTCTCTCTCTCTCTCTCTCTCTCTCTCTCTCTCTCCCTCCCTCCCTCCCTCCCTCCCTCCGTCCCTCCCTCTCTGGAATTGTGATGATCCTCTGGTTTGCAGACTCCTCAGCATTGGGATTACAGGGGTGTGCCACCACACCTGGACTTGGTCACAGGGTCAGCACGTGGGATAGGACCCAGGATTGAATTCTGGTCCCTGCACTTGCCAAGGCAAGCACTATGTCTGCTGAACTAACTAAAACATCTCTTTAAGCACTGTGTTTAAGCACTTATTTTTATGCCATTTAAAGTGCTAAAATAAGAATAAAAGTTGTTTTGTTTCTCAGGAGCTTGGTATTGCCACTGCAAAATAAATATAAAATAGTACAGAAATTAACAAAGGTCTTCAAAATCTGTATCCCTTCTGCTCTCAACATAAGATGAGGTAAATGTTACTTTACTTGTGTTCCCAGATATGATTTTTGTGGGGGAAAGAAATGTTTCATTTGTCCTTCAAGGACGCTGAATGTGTGTAAAGGGGAAGTCAGTGGGGAACTCAATGAAAAAAAGGGTGCATGAAATGGAAGCCAAGAGGCAGGAAAGGTGAAAGGGAAACAGACAAGTAACAGGCAGGGACACCAGAGGAAGTGTCATCCAGGAGCAGTGGGAGCCATGGACACAAGCTTAGGATATTAGAAAGACAAGGAAGGATAGTAACTTACATAAGGACTTGAAAAAACAGGTAAAAAATTTGAAATTCTTGAGGAAATAAATATGCAAACCTCAACTATTTTATACTCAGTACCATATACTTTTACTTATTTTTATTTCGTTGGATAAGAACATTTGACTTAAAATCTAATTGTTAATAAAATTTTCAGGGTACAAGATAGCATTGTTACTTAGAGACACATTTTGTACAGAAGATCCCTAGAATTTATTAATGGCTTATATTTGAAACTTTATAGTTCTCGTTTAGGAAAAGCTCTATCTTACTCTCCAGATCTTGGTTATGATCATACTGTGCTCTGCTTTTGAGTTTGACTGTTCTAGGTACCTAGTATAAACAAAATGCTACTATGCTTATCCTCTTACAGCTGGCTTAATACATGTAGCATAATTTCCTTCAAAATCTTTCATGTTGTAAGTGATAGTATTTTCTCCTGTTTATGGCTATAATACTCAATTATATCTCTGTCTCTGTCTCTGTCTCTGTCTCTGTCTCTGTCACTATCTCTGTATCTATATCTATCCATCATCTATCTCTCTCAATCTCTCTCTGTATTTTTAATCTATCTATATCATCTCTATATCACATTTCTTTACACTTTTTTTTCCAACCATAGGCTTCTACTTTTTAAAAATATCTTAATTTATTCATTTCGTACAGGGTCTTTTATGCAGCTCAGACTTGTAGTGATCCTCCTAGCTCAGCCTCCCCAGCTGTCATGCCCCACCATGCCTTGTTTCTGTGACCAGCATGGGACTCCCTGGTTCCCTGGCCTGGGGCTGGCAAGGCACATGGTACCGTGGATCAGACCTGTGAGCTTGTGCTTGCTAGATAGGCACTTAGACTGCTAAGCTACCTCCCCAGACCTGGACATTTATTTATTTATTTATTTATTTATTTATTTATTTATTTATTTTTTACTACTTCTTGTGTGTTATGAAAAGTGCTACAGTGAGTGAAGGACTGTTTTTTATGTGTTTGAAGTTTTAATTTCAATTTCGATAAATACCCAAAAGTGAGATTGCCAGATTTTACTGTAGTTGTATTTTAATCTTCTAAGAACCCTCCATACAGTTTTTATTCTCAGCAACAGCGTGCTAGGGTTCTGATTTTCCCAAATCCTCAGCAACACTTACTGTTTTTTGGGTATTTTTTAAATACTAATCATCCAAACTTTTGTAAAGTTGTAACTATGATTTTCTTTTTTTAGATTTGCAATTCCTTGATAATTAGTGATGTTTTTCATCTTTTCTTATGCTTGTGGTTCATCTGCATATATACTCTGGAGAAAAGGTCTAATCACATTCCACTTCTAACTTGTTCTTCCTCCTTCTCTCCTTCCTTCCTTCCTTCCTTCCTTCCTTCCTTCCTTCCTTCCTTCCTTCCTTCCTTCCTTCCTTGCTTCCTTGCTTCCTTGCTTCCTTGCTTCCTTGCTTCCTTGCTTCCTTGCTTCCTTCCTATCCTCTCTTCACATGTCTTTGCTTCTTCCTTCATATCTTTCTTCCCTCCATTCTTCTTCCTCCCATCCTTTCCTTTTCTTTTCTCCTTCCTTCTCTCCCTCCCTCCCTTCTCCCCTCCTTCACTCCACTTTTTCTTCCCTTCCTCTTTTCTTTCCCCTATTGAAATTGTGGAAGTTACATATATATTTTCAAAATGAGGCCCTTATCAAGGTATATGATCTACAAATAATTTCTTCCATTTTATAGGTTGCTTCTCTTGTTTTGCACAAAAATTTTAATTTGCCGTAGTCTCACTAGCCTACTTTTTATTTTGTTGCCTGTGTTTTGCTGCCATAACAAGCATACCAAAACCAACATCATGAATATTTCTCCAATTTTTAAAGAACATTTATAGTTATAGACCTTATGTTTCAATATTTAATACATTTATTATGATTTTATGTCATAATGTGAACTTGAATTTATTTATTTATGGGTGCAAGTTCATTTTCTGAGAATTGTTTAGTAGAGACTACCATTTTTCCCCTGGGCAGCCTTGGCATTCTCATTGGACATAAATTCACAGTGTAGGTCCCCAACTTACAAACATCTGAATTGTAAACTTTCACAACTATACTGAACAAGACTAACTTTGCTGGCTTATGAATGAATTTCACTCATGAACAATTTTCCAAGAACAGAACTCATTTGTGAAATGGAAACTTACTGTATACATAGACATAATTTTGGTCTTTCTATTTAGTTCTGTAGTGCACATATGGCTGCCTTTGTGGGAGCACTACTGCTTTGGTTACTGTAGCACTCTATTATACAGTATTTTGAAATAAAGTCATGTGATATCTCTAACTTTTCTTTTCTTAGGACTGCATTGTCTATGTGGAAGGTTTTGTGGTTCCATATTTATTAGATTTGATGTTGTACTTCTAGTGGAAAAAATTCCAGTAGAATTTTTTATAATTTGTACGTTTCTCTGGGTAAAATAATGTTCCAACCATATTCAGTTTTCCAATCCAAACATGGGATATTTGCTACTTCGGTTCATTAACTTAACTCATGTTTTCAGTTTAATGAAGTTCATTGGTATAATTGAGGTATATACAATGAATATACATTCATCACAGGGGATATATATCTGTAAATGATATACCTTGATTTTTCTTTTTTTTCTCCCATTTTCCTACGCTTCTTTTAAGTCCTTTTCCCTCCTGATTACAAAGCTTTGTTCCCATTGTATTCATCTGATCTCCTCATTTCTTTCTTTTTCCTTTCTTTTCCCATCTGCCTCCCTAGTTCTCCCCTCTTGTTGATCAATTTCTTCCCATTTCACCATATCTCTTGTACACTTTGGTTCTTATATATACTTTTAGCTTCTCACAGCAGTGAGACAATATGGTATTCAGGAATCTAACTCAGGACCTCACAATTGCCAGGAAGACACTGTGCCACTGACCTATACCCCTGGGCCCACACAATAATTTATACGTTTGTGATTGATATTTAATCTACATCATACTTTTCTGACAATTCAACTTTACCAAGCAAAATATGTGGTCATCAAGAAATAACTTACCTTAGAAATATGACCTGTCTCATTTAACAATAAATGCCTCAGGTTTATCTATCCTTATGGTTTATA
>NW_004524833.1:42761-43518 GCF_000260255.1 Octodon degus | reverse complement strand
CTTAATCATTATTATTTTCTTGCTTTTGCTAGCTTTGGGGTTAGTTTATTCTTTTACTGCTCAGTAATCTTATAAACCTAGGTCTTTGTTGTAAGATATTTCTTATTTTGTAATCTAAGCATGCACAGCCATAAATTTTCTACCCAAACTGTTTTCACTATATCTTGTAAGTCTTGATATAGTGTACTCTTATATTTTCCTTTTTTACATTTTACTATTTTTAAGGGAATAAAACATAATAAAAATCCATTGGAAGTAGGGTAGAATTTCAAAAAACAAGATGATAGGGATTCAACAGTGGTTGTTATACTGCATATTGTTGCCTTCAAAGGAGTTGCTCCAATTATCATATATAAGCATGAAAAACTGGTCAAAATTTAAACATTAATTGTTCTTTTCAATCAACCAATAAAAATTAGTAGCAGAATTATCCTGCTGTATATAACGACTATATATATATTATTTTCCCCCCCATTTTTCTCTCTTGTCTTCAATGGATAAAAACAATGTGGTAATTTTATACAATGGATTATTACTCATCTGTAAAGAAAGATTAACTCAAGGTTTTTATAGGTAAATGGATGCAACAGACACCATACTTGTAAGCAAAATGAATGAGGCCTGTGTGTGTTAACATCATATTTTCTCCCTAGTGTAAAAACCTGAAAGAGTAAAATAAAATATGACAGGTACACTATTTCAATAGGGAAAGAGAGTCTATTTTTCATTTTCATTCTTCTCTAAATCTTTTCTAATA
>NW_004524833.1:32062-42661 GCF_000260255.1 Octodon degus | reverse complement strand
GGGGATTGAACTCAGATCCTTGCATTTGCCAGTCAAGTGCTTATCCTACTGAGCCATCTCCCCGGCCCCCTTTCATAAAATATAGTAATGAGAGAAAATGCTTTTATCAGGAATGTTCAACCAGTGTCGCACAGTTTGGGCACACTCGCTATTATTTCTATTCTTTTAACCAATTGAGATTTACTTTGTGGTTTGACATTTATTCTAATCTGGAAGATGTTTGCATGTGGACTTAAGAGTAGGTGTGACATTCTTATTGAGTAAAATACTCCACATATGTCTACTAGACCTGTTTGTTTTTTGTATTAATTCCTCTATTTAAAATTATCTTTTGTCTGTTATTTTACTTATTGTTATGAGTGGGGTGTTGATATTTCTAGCTGTTACTGTACCATATCCATTTTTCCATTTATGTAAATTTTTGCTTTTTATGTTACTATGCTTCATTATTAGAATAGTACATTTTTACAAATGTTCTATCTTCTTGGTACATTGAAGCTTTTATTAATGCAGAATATCATTCTTTGTCTCTTTCGTTTTTTTTTTTTTTTTTTTTTTGTGGAACCGGAGATTGAACTCAGACCCTTGCGTTTGCCAGGGAAGCGCTTATTCTACTGAGCCATCTCCCTTGCCCCTGTCTCTTTTGTTAAATCATTATTTAATTTAAACCTAGTTTTTGTGATATTAATCAAATCCAAGGTGTCTTTTGGTTACTATTGGAATATCTTTTTTTCCTCCCCTTTCTTTCAATATATTTGTGTCATCCACTCTAAAATGAGAAAGCAGGTGGACAGGATGATTTTATGGACTCCACTTATGGCCATATTTTTGTTGTCTAGTATAACTGTTTACATTTGGTAATTACTGATAATGAAGGCATCACTATGCCGTTCTACCAGTTGATTTCATATAAGCTTTAGAACTGCTTTCCCTTCATTTCCTTTTTTCCCCTTCATTTCTTGAATTGTTGTTTTTTGTATGTTTAGCTAAGTCTTGCGTAGTGAAGTGCTTAAATTCTTTTAGTTTTCCTTTTCATATATTTCATAATGATTTTCTTTGTGGTTATCATGGGATTACATTTAATGTTGCATAGTTATGGTGCTTTAATTTGAATTTATAACAGTTTAACTCTACTGGTATCCTAAAGTTTTATTCTTCACAGCATGGTCCCTACCTCTTTTGTTTAGGTCATAAAATTATGTCTTTGTACACTCTGAGTCTTAAAAGCAGAAATTTTATTTTTCAAAGAAATGAATTCAGTTTCAAAATTATGTAGAAAACAAAAATGCTAGTATTTGAAACCTCTTATATATTTGTCTCAGGAGGATCTTTATTTCTTCATGTAGAATTCAGCTATTGTCCAGTGTCTTTTCATTTCACCCAGTATTTATCCCCTGAACACTTCTAACAAGGTAGATCTAGGGATTAGGAACTCTGTTAGCACTGTTTATTTAGGAATGTCTTAATTACTTCTATTTTTATTGACAACTTCATGATACATAGGACTCTTGATTAATTTATTTCTATCACCTTGAATATATTGACCTACTGTCTTCTGTCATTTACATTTTTTTTTCTGTTTTTAGAACAGAGTCTACAGCATCTCACTAAATAGATAGTACTCATAGAGATTCTCCTGTCTTTCAGTCTCCCTCTCCCAAGTGCTGGGATTACAGGCATGTGCCACCATACCCAGTCTCAATCACCATCTCAGTGCACCCAGCTGGCAGTTCCAACATGGCACACTGAGGATCGAACCACTGCAGCTGCGCTCTGCCTAAGCAGGTGCTTTAGTCCCCTGAAATATCAGGCTGGCCCTTCATTTACGTTTTTGGTGCAAAATATGATAATAATAATTTCATAAAAGATCCTTGTAAGCACAAGTTGCTTCACTCTTGCTTGTTTCAAAATCTCTCTTTGATCAATAAATTTGGGACACAACTGAGTTAGAGAATATTACAGTGCAGATTCTCCTATGTTCTGAACCCTCACTGACCTTGAAAGGCTAGGGCCAAAATGTTGGCTGTCCTTGCAGCCCTTCTTTTTCTCTAATTTTTGGTCTGCAGAGGAAAGCAAATGATGATGTAGAGTGTGCCTAAGGAGAGTCACATGGAGAGAAAACATTCTCTCAGGCTTTCACAGAGAGCAAATTGGTCAAGCAATGGATGTGACTCATCCACATGGTTGACACTGACAAAAGATCTACAAACTGTGGTACAAGGTTTCAGGGTAAATCCTGAGGGGATTTGACTGACCTTGTGAGATACAAAAGTTACATTTCTTGTTATATAGGTCTTGCTTTATCTCGCTCTTAACCATCCAGTAGGAAAATATAAAAATGAAGTATAAAAAGTAAAGCCATATTAATATGCTGAGCTGTAAAGGCTCAAGTCAACAACTTCTGACATTGTCAATCTTATGAAAAACCCATTACTATTATGGACTACTGGAGTATATTGGATTATTTTGCTGAATTCTTGCATATAAAATATTTAAGTGGCAATGGAATACCCATCACTGACAAAACTAAGCAAAAAAGGGAATGCAAATGAAGGACTCTTTTGTAACTGTATACACAAAATAGTTAGAATAGATATACAGCTACTTTCTCAATTCAATGATAATAAAGATTTGTACTACTAGTGTTTGGACAGGATATAATGTTTGCATCTTGTACTATGAATAAGCACTACAAAAACAACAATATGCAATGTATTAATTATTAAAACTGTCCTACTTGTCAGTTTTGAAACTGTCTCATTGCTATTTGTTTCTCAATAAAATTAACAAAAAAAAAATAAATCGCAAACACTAAAAAAAATATTTGTCCTTCAAATCTTTGATTGTAATGCATCCTGGTGTGAAACTCTTCTTACTGGCCATCCCCCTTATTGTTTATTGAGTTTCTTAGATATGTTTAGTCAGGTTTACCATAAGTTGATGAAAATTTTAGATATTATTTCTTTCGTGTGTGTGTGTGTGTGTGTGTGTGTGTGTGTGTGTGTCTTAGGGAAGGTTATACAGGGTGTTCAGGGTCTCACTACTCGATCAGACTCATAGTGATCCACCTGTTTACAGCCTCCCAAGAGCTGGTATTACAGGCATGCACCAACACTTTCAGTCTCAATTACCATCTCAGAGCTCCCTAGGGGTGGGGCTAGCACAGCAGGCATGGGGATTTAACACCTGGCCTCTGAACCTGCTTGCAGGTGCTTTAATCTGCTGAGCTACTTGCCTGGCCATTATTATTTCTTTAAATATTCTCTTCTTTCTTCTCCTTCTTAGACTCCCACAATACATTCATCTACTTGATGGTGTTACACATGTTTTTAAGTTAAGCTCAAATATGAATTTTTCCATTCTTTAAGCTTCAGATTCATTGATTATGTTTTCTATCTGCTCACATCTGCCTTTGAGTTTGTATAGTGAATTTTTGAAGTTATTTATTGTATATTTCAGCATTTTTTGGGGGGTGATCCTGCTAGATTTTTTCTTCTTATTGGTATTTCTTTTTCATTTCTGTAAAATATTCTTGACTTTGTTTTTATCTATTCTTTAATTTTGAATGGTAGTTTTTCTAGGTATCATACTCTCAGATAATTTTTTTCCTTTGAGTATTTTGAATATGTCATCCTACTTGTTGGTCTGCAAGTTTTCAGCTGGAAAATCTGCTGACAGTCTAACAGAGGTTTCTCTGTATATTACTCCATTCTTTGTGCTATCAAAATTCTTTTCCTTTTCTATTTTTGACAATTTATTTGTGATGTTTCCCTGAATCTCTAGGCACATCTTATCTGGGGCCTTTTAGGCTTCCCATATCCATATGTCCATTTTCTTCCCTATGTTGGGGTAGTTTTCAGCTATTATTTCTAAAAACAATCTTTTATTTATTTCCAAACTCTTCTAATGTATATATTGTCCTGCTTCTTTCTAAGTTTTCAGCAATACTGTCCCTAGCTGATCTATATGCTTTCATTCTTCATGACTCACAATCTTCTTCAAATCAGTAGAGAAAACTTAGACCATGGATGTAGATCTCTCATTGCATCTGTATAACATTCATGCTCTGTGGAGGTACCTGCCATGATCAGTTCTGGTTGACACATTAAAGTTGGGTTCGTGTGGCTCTGTGCCCAGAGCAATCTGGTTTTATTCACTAACAGCAGCTCACAGTTTTATTTGTACCATTAGAGAAAAATGTATGGAACTTCCCCAAAAGTACAATGGCACAGCACTGGAAAATACTGCAGCACTTCTGCAGAGCCTTCCATAGTGACCAGCCAGGATTTAATGATTCTTGGTCAGTTTCAATGTGGTGGGTGATGAGATGGGCAGATAATTTCAAGAGTCCAAACTGTGTTGCTTACTGATTAGGTACATATAAATTCATTTAAATGCTGGAGTTTTTTTTTATTAGCTTATGTCTTACACCTATGAATAGGACAATTAAGCATCGTTTTTCCAACCACAATCACTTTTCTTGGGGAAATTCCTTGTTATTTATTCTCAGGAGAAGAAATTTGTACTTTTTCATATCCATCCTAACAAACTACGTAAATGACAAATGTGATCCTACTACATTCACCTACTTGCTGCGTGACTACATGTATTAACTCTGGGACTCTATCTGTCTCCTTTACATTTAACATGAGTATTTTCCTACTTAATTTTCAGAGCCCCTTGAGATATAGGGTTACTTACAGAACATATAAACTGACAGGAGGGTGAATATCAATCAATCAAATATTTATTGAGTGCTTACTATGTGTAAGGTACTGTGCTAAGCTGGGTTTAAGCAGAGTATTAAGAGGAGTTGGAGAAAAAGTTTCTTTTTTTTTTTTTTTTAGCTCTTAGAGGCTTAATATCAGAAAAAAGAGGAAAGCTATGTGGAATAATGCTTTTACAGGCTGGAAAATTGTGAATTAAATGTGTTCATCTCCTTGAGTATTCTTCTTGCTTGATAGGTCTTCCCTTACAACTTTTCCTATTTAACAGGACCTTTACATTCTTCCAAGTGAAACTACTCAGGTGGAAGATAATTTCAAGAGATGTCTTATACACAAAATATTCACTTGAAGAAACTCCTCCCAGCCTTTATTAATGGCCTCAGAAGCATTCTACAGATTAGAAGGGGAGCTTTGTTTTTTAGTTAAGTATGAATTTCTGGAAAGTTTCAAATCACACTTCTCTTGACAGTCACCAATTCTCTTCTAAAGTAGAATCGACCCTGTTCACTCTCATTCACTCATTTCCTGACATGGGTTCTATTCAAAAGAAAGTTTTGATTTCTTAAATTATCTAATTTCCCCCACATGCTTTCATTTAACTATCCTGAAAAGGAAAACAAAACAAAACAAAACAAAACAAAACAAAACAGATTGAATTTTAGACTGCAAGAACCCAGAGTTGTTTTTATCACGTAATCATGTGTTTGGAATTTATCCTCTGATGAGCAGGTGATTGGTTCATTAGATTTCTAATAAATTCTATCTGCATTTTCCAAATCAGAAGCATTCTGATATGAAGACTATGCAGAAGCATTGATGGGATTCTAGGTAAATTTCAAAAGTGTTGTGCTCTGTTAAAAACCAGTTTAATTTTAGAAAAAAAAAGAAAAGATGAAGGCTAGGTCAATGAATGATGAGATTGAAGGTGCATGTGGAAGGATGCCAGCCAGGAAACTTTAGGACATCACCAGGCCTTGAGAGAGGAAGCCCTGCTGAAAGGCAGGTACAGGTCCCCATGGTACACACATGCACAAGCTCAAGTTCTGCAAGGAGAAGGATAGAGGAGTAACACCTATAAAGTAACACCAAATATCACCTAATATATTTATTTACCAGGATAATTTACATTTCAATAGATGTATTATTGGTGGAACAAGGCTATAATACTGTTTGGTTGTCCATTTATGTAGACAATTTGTGAGAAAGGAAAGTAAAATTTTAAACGTGTGGTTTCTCAGCTTCAGCACTGTTGACATTTTGAGTTAGATAGTTGTTGTAAGAAGCTATCTTGGACACTGTAAGACATTAAAAAATAGCCTGAGCCTCTACTACCTTTAGTTGTGATATTCCAAATAGTAGTAAATGCTGCTAAATATCTGCAGGGAGATAATCACTTCTAATTGGGGACCATTGCTTTAAACCAACTGCATTCATTGTTCTCTCCCAATTTT
This sequence comes from Octodon degus, assembly GCF_000260255.1. Classification (NCBI taxonomy): domain Eukaryota; kingdom Metazoa; phylum Chordata; class Mammalia; order Rodentia; family Octodontidae; genus Octodon; species Octodon degus. The sequence goes on along the minus strand of NW_004524833.1, from coordinate 36,483 downwards.
TCCTCTGTCATAATCTCTGCTTTAGAAGGGAGAAAAGAACAGAAACAAATTACAAGAGAAACATACATTAGATCTTTATTTACAACAACACTGGGCCAGCCAGATAGCTAGGTGGACTAAAGCTCCTGGTTAGAGAGGTGCGTGGACCAAGGGTCCCTGGCATGCATTCCCGGTCCGGCTCCTGCGGCGCCCTGAGAGGGGGATTGAGACTGGGCATGGTAGTGCTTGCCTGTAATCCCAGCTCTTGGGACGCTGAAAACAGGAGGATTACTACAAGTTGGATCTGTGTAGTGAGACCTGTAGACCTTGACCTGAAACATGTAAAAAAAATAAAGAAAAGAAAAAATACAATGCTATTTCTTTTTTTTTTTTAAATATGTTTAGCAGAGGGTCTCACTATGCAGCTTGGACTCCTAAAGATACTCCTGTTTTCAGCCCCCTCCCCAACCCCAACACTGGGAATACAGGAATGTGCTACCATGCCTGGTCTCCACCAGTAATATTTCTGACAGTATGATCATTTTAGCTACCCCACTCACAATGTTAGTGGTAACCTGAATCACTGAACTTGGGCAATGTTAGAGCATTTTGGGAACAACATGAGATCAGAAACAGCCGATTCTGTATATTTTCCACTTGTGCGCATGGGCAGGGCGAACTGAGGTTCTATGCTCCCACAGCATGTCCCAATAGTAGGAACATCTCCATATGTTCACCATGCCACATGGAAAGGCAGGAAATCATCTAAAAATATAGATGAGATTACAAGGTTTTCTTTAATTTCTTTTTTGTTTGATTGTTTTGTTACGGTGATCCTCCTGTCTCAGCCTCCCCAGTGCTGGGATTACAGGCATGCACCACCACACCTGGTTTTGGTGGCCAGCAGGGCACACTTGGGGTTCTGGATCAGCACAGCACTCAGTACCTGGGATCAAACCCTGGGCTGTTGCTCTTGCCAGGCAGTGGCTTAGACTGCCGAGCTATCTCCCCAACCAAGGGTTTCACACATAATCTTAGGTTGAACAGTTAGTATATTATAAATGTAAATAGTGAATCATCCCATAAGTATTCTATTTACTTGAGGAAGTTGTTATTGTCTCAATAACAATTGTTATCCCATGATATTTTGACAAATCATGAGAGTAAATGCTGGTATTGGAAAGAGTGAATGGTATTGGTTTCAGCATAAATTACCACCTGATAAAATCTACAATCCCAAGTCCTTTCAATAGTTTCAGGTAAATTTGTTTGTGATTCTCTTCTTATTTACTGGTTATTTCTTCTGATGTTTCACAGCTCTGTGTAGTTTCTGAATATGGTGAATGCTATTAGATTTCCCTTCGGTTTGAGTATTTCTGTTCTTGAACTGGTTTCATTCCTGGCTGCTGCATAAGTCTTTTAGTCAAAACATTTGAGTCAAAGGTCTAGTTAAAATCTGAATAACCTAAAATGGTTTTTGGCAATCCGCAAGTCCAGGGTAGCAGGACATTTACTTTTGGATGATAGGTGTGCCAACTACTTTACTGCCATTTTCCTAAGTAACTACAGATGCTGAAATGATTTTTAAAAATGTGAAAGAACACACCTGTGATGCAAGAAATTTCTCTTTATTGTTATTTTTTGATAAAATTTGAGGTTTTATTTCATATAATAAAAATCAAGTAATAATGTAGTTTCTTTTTATTCTTCTTCTTCTTCCTCCTCTTCTTTCTTTTTTGGATGGTATTAGGGAGAAAATCCACGGCCTTCACAATAACTACATCTTCAGACCTTTTTAAATTTTATTTTAGGACAAGGTTTCATTAAGTCACCAAGTTGTCCAGGTTGGGCTCAAACTTATGATCCTCTTGGTTCAGCTCCCCAGTATGCTGAGATTATACGTGTACACCACCATACCTGCCTATTTTCTCATACCTTGTTCTTAACACCTCTGCTCAAATTCATTTCTGCCATTTTTAATGATGCTTCTTTGTAAAGTCATCCTAATCACTGTAATTGTGTTTAGAACAACAGATATCTACCATACTTAACCATTAGGGTGCTCCTTTGACTTGGCTTTATGTATTTATTTAATGAGAGTATCTCATGTATTCCAGGCTGGCCTCCAACTTGTGACCTTCTCATCTCAGCCTACAAAGAAAACTTAGAAAGTCATGCACAAGAGGATTATATGGCTCTCATAATATCACCCTCCAAGAGTGGAGAATAGTGAGGATTGGGGTTATCAGTTGACATTCTCATTCTTGAAGTTCTTATGCAAATTATAAAATTTACAGAGATAACAAGACTGTGTTCTGGTGTGAACACTTTTGGCAAGACATGTAGCACAGTGAAAAAGTTGTTGGAGCACTGTGACTCCTCTCAGAATATCCAGTGAGGGTGACATTCCCTTATCCCACTGAAAGGAAAGAGAAGCACTTTCGCTATTTTTCTCTTTGCATCCACTGTTTACTTAATTTTCATTTTTAGTACCAATTTTCCTACTTTACTTTTTTTTGATAAATTTCCAAAAGATAAGAACTGTGATAATAAATAAAATAATTTGCTAATAATTCTGTCTGATTAAATAATCCCTTCATAATGTCATTGTACTTACATTGGCACACATCACCCATCATCTTTCATTAATGGGTTGGTAAAGAATTTTTTTAATATTAGCATTTATTAAATATTTAGTATATTCTAGGCATGTTCTATGCATTTCATATTAACAAGTCTTGGTGGAAAACATGAAACAATTTTTTTCATAATTTTACTGATAGACAGTAATGAGAGAGTTTCAAATCAAATTGGTAGTTTCAATAATTAATACATTTAATACATTCTTCCTAGTGGTTAATTGCTGTACAAGATGCGGACATGATATCCTATTTACAAACACCATTAGAACAAATGGCTCCATTCATTAAGAGAATGTAACTATATATCCATCCTAACCACTTTGAATATGCAGATACAAAATGGACATTCATCTGTATCTCTCTTTTTTGTTAAGTTCCGTTATTTGAATATTATAGGTATGTAAACTCAGCAAAATATTCTAAAAGAGTCCAGTAGGCCACAATAGTATTGGGTCTTCTGTTTGATAGGCAATGTCAGAAATTGTTGACCTGAGTCCCCTACAGCTCAACATAACAGCATGGCTTTACTTCTTATAATTTGTTTTTATACTTTTCTGCTGGATGGTTAAGAACAAGGTAAAGAGGACCTACACAACAAGAGTTGTAGCTTTTGGGTCTGATAAGGTCAGTGAAATAACCTCGGGATTTATGCTGAGATCCTGTACCTCAGATTGTAGAACTATTGTCAGTGTCAGCCATGTGGATGAGTCACTGCCATTGCTTGGCCAATGTGCTCTCTGTGAAAGCCTGAGAAAATGTTTGCTCTTCATGTGACTCTCCTTAGGCACATCGATCACTTTCCTCTTTGGCCCCATAATCTCTTTGATCAGAAAATTTGGGACACTACTGAGTTACATGACGTTACAGTACAAGTTTCTCATATGTCCTGAGTCTTAATTGATCTTGGAAGGATAGGGCCAAAATGTTGGCTTTCCTTGTGGCCCTCCAATTTTTCTAATTTTGGTCTGCAAAATTAGGTTGTTAACCATCCAGAAGATAAGCTTATTTTATTACCATACAACCTAGGCTGTTAAGCTAAACGTCACTATCTGTCTGCATATCAAATATCTCAGGCATAATAAGGAGCAGGTATTTTTCATCAAGTATTGATATGTTGAAATTTATGTCCCTACAGAATATGATGAAAAAACATTTAAAAATTATAATATACTTTAAAAAATAGGCATAAACAATTATATACTTCTTATGCTTAGACATAAGTCCAAAAATCTAACCACATACAACCTTGAAGCAGGAGAGTCCAACAATATTCCTTTTCCTGTCTCTTGTTTTCATTCACCACCTCCATCTACCTGAAACAAAGCACAGCAGCAACTGGCATGTCATGACAAGCAGCCTGTACTCAGAGGACCAGAATGACAGGAACTCCAAGCATGAAACTACTATTACACATTACCATCTCCAGTGCAGTAGCTTAGTTCCCAGGTATCAGTATAAATACTTAGGGTGAGAATCTTTCCAATTAACTGCTAGATTCAAAAACCTTCTTGAGATTCTCAGGATCATTGCCTTGCCCATCTTCTACATATTACTGTATGACTTGACACTGTCATATTTCCTAGATTTTCTCCTTTCTCTCTCTTGATTAGTCCTCGAGATATTGCTTTCCTGTTACTTGTATAATACCTTTATACTTGAATTTCTTCTTTTGAGTTCATATACTAGGGAAACTATAAGATATTTACACATGTGTGTCTGGTTTATTTCACTTATGAGTATATGTTCAGGTGGCATCTACTTCAATATAAAGGCTTCGAGTTTATCATTCTTAATAGCTGA
>NW_004524833.1:28160-31962 GCF_000260255.1 Octodon degus | reverse complement strand
GCATCTTGGTTGTTTCCAAGATTTGGCTATCACAAATTGTGCTGCTATAAACATAGGCACACATATATCACTGTGCTATGATGTTTTCAGATCCTGCGGGAAAATCCCAGGAGAGGAATAGCTGGTTTAAATGGGATTTCTAGTCCAACTTTTCTAAGGAGCCTCCACACTGATTTTCATAATGGTTGCACCAGTCTACATTCCCACCAGCAGTAGAGAAGGGTTCCTTTTTCCCCACAGCTTCTTCAACATTAGTTGTTGGGTTATTTCTTTGTGACACGCAGTCTTTCTGGGGTGAGATAATATTTCAATGTTCTTTTAATTTGCATTTCGCAGATGGCTAGTGATGTAGAGCATTTTTTCATATATTTATTTACTTCTTTAATTTCATCCTCTGAGAAGCGTGCGTTCATCTCGGATGCCCATTTCTGGAATGGGTCTTTAAATTTTGGGGCCTAGTGTTTTAAAATTCTTTATAAATTCTAGACAACAGACCTTTGTTTGAGTACTTATTTGTCATGAATTTTCCAAATTTGTGGGTTACCTTTTCACTTTGTTGGTAATTTCTTTTGATGTGAAAAAGCTTCTGAGTAAGAACAGGTCCCAGTGATTAAGTGTTTCATCTGTTTCCTGTGCGATTTGATTTCTGTCCATGAACTCTTTGCCTACCCCTATGTCTTCAAGAGTTCCTCCTACTTTCTCTTCCAGGAGATTTAGTGTCTCTGCTTTAGTGTTTAGATGTTTAATCCATTTTGACTTTAGTTTAGTGCATGGTGATAGACCCGGGTCAAGTTTTACTTTTTGCCATGTAGAGATCCAGCTTTTCCAGCACCATTTGTCAAAGAGGCTATCTTTCTTCCAGTGAGTATGTTCGGCCCCTTTGTCAAAGATAAGGTGGCTGAGTGTGTTTGTAGAGGCTTCTGCATCTTCTAATCTATTCCACTGATGATCAGGTCTATTTTGTTGCCAGTACCATGCTGATTTTATCACACTAGCCTTGTAGTATAATTTAAGTCAGGAACTGTAATGTGTCCTGCCTTATCTTTATTGTCCAGGATTGCCTTTGCTATTCTAGGTCTTTCCTGGTTCCAAATAAATTTTAGGAATGATTTCTCTACCTCTATGTCATGTGTCATGTTGTTTTTAGTCTGACAAGGATTGCATCAAAACTGTACAGCAATTTTCAGAGTATGGCCATCTTCACAATGTTGGTTCTTCCTATCCAGGAGCATGGGTTATCTTTCCATTTTCTGAAATCCTCTACAATCTCTTTCTTAAGAGTACTGTAATTTTTCCTGAAGAGATCTTTGACTTTATAGTTAGATTAATTTCAAGGTATTTCATTTTCCTTGGTGCTATTATAAAATGTATTGATTCTATAATTTTCCTCTCAGTGTGTTTGTTGTCTGTGTAGAGGAATGCTATTGACTTTTGGGTATTGACTTTATAACCTGCTATACTACTGAATTTCTATATTAATTCTAGTAGCTTCTTGGTGGAATTTTTTGAGTCTTCTAAGTAAAGTATTATGTCATCTGCAAATAATGATAATTTAACTTTTTCTTTACCTATTCTTATTCCTTTTATATCTTTCTCTTGTCTAATGGCTATAGCTAATGATTCCAGAACTATATTGAATAGGAGTGGTGATAGAGGACATCCTTGTCTTTTACCAGATCAAAGAGTAAAAGATTTCAGTTTTTCTTCATTTAGAATTATGTTAGCCCTTGGTTTTTCACAAATGGCTTTTACCAGATTGAATTAGAGGCCATGTATTCCAATTTTCTGTATGACCTTGAACATGAATGAGTGTTGGACTTTGTCAAAGTCTTTTCTGCATCAATTGAGATGATCATGTAGTACTTAGTTTTCACTGTATTGATATCGTATATTACATTTATAAATTTTTAAATATTGAACCATTCTTGCATCCTTGGTGTGAATCCTACCTGATCATGGTGTATGATGTTCTTGATGATTTGCTGCATTCTGTTTGCTAGGATTTTATTGAGGATTTTAGCGTCTATGTTCATGAGGGAGATTGGGCTGTACTTCTCTTTCTTAGTTGCATCTTTCCCTGGTTTTGGTATCAGTATAATACTTGCCTCCAAGAATGATTTTGGGAGGATTTCTTCCTTTTCAATTTCATCGAAGCGTTTGAGGAGCATAGGGACTACATCTTCTGTAAATTTCTTGTAGAATTCAGATTTGAATCCATTTTGACCTGGACTTTTCTTTGTTGGTAGGTTTTTAATTTCGTCTCGTATTTCATTGGCTGTTATTGGGCTATTGAGAATGGTTATATCTTGTCGATTCGGTTGTGGTTATTTGTACCTTCCTAGCAATCTGTCCATTTCTTCTGTGTCTTCTATTCTGTGAGACTAAATATTCTCAAAGTAGCTATTGATAATCTTCTGATTTTCCACTTGGTTTGTAGTAATTACACCCTTTTCATTCCTCATTGCTTGTATTTGAATTTTTTTCTTTCCTCTTTTTCATGAGGTTATCTATGGGGCTTATTGATTTTATTTAATCTTTCAAAAAACCAGCTTTTTGCTTTTTTAATTCTTCGAATTGTTTTCTTCATCTCAATTGAATTAATTTCTGCTCTAATCTTTATGATTTCTTCCGTCATTGGGCTCTGAGTTTGGCTTGCTCTTCCTTTTCTAGTTGTTGAAGGTTCAGCATTAAGGTTTTTATTTGTTCCCATTCTGTTTTCCTAATGTGTGAGTTCACAGCTATGAATTTCTCTTTGAGACCTGCTTTCATCATATCCCATAAATTACTATAAATTGTGCCTGAATTTTCATTGAATTGTGGATATTGTTGCATTTTTTTTGCTTAATTTCATCTGTGACCCATTGGTTGCTGAGCAGGGTGTCATTTAATTTCCATGTATTTAAGGTTGTTTTCTGGTTTCTTTTGTCATTTATTTCCAGTTTCATAGCCCTGTGGTTAGATAATGTGCATGGTATAATTTCTGTTTTCTTGCATATACTTAAGCATGACCTATGTACCAGTATGTGGTCTGTTGCTGAAAATGAACCATATGCAGCTGAGAAAAATGTGTATTCAACTGTGTTTGGGTGGAACATTCTGTATATGTCCACCAAGTCTATTTGTTTCAAGCTGTGGTTCAGTTCTTTTATTTTTTTGCTAAGTTTTTGTCTGGTTGACCAATCTTTTTGGGAAAAGGGGGTGTTAAGGTCTGCTGTTAAGATTGTGGTATTGGATATTAGATTTTTCATGTCCATTTTTCATGGATATGCTTTATATAGTTGGGTACTCCTGTGTTTGGTGCATACATATTTATGAGTGTTACCTCTTCCTTTTGAATTTTTCCTCTAACCAGTGTATAGTGGCCTTCCTTATTTTGCTTGATCAGTGTTGGTTTGAAGTTGAGATTTTCTGAGAATAGGATTGCCACCCCTGCTTTTTTCTGAGGTCCTGGGGCATGTAGTATTGTGTTACATCCTTTGACTTTCAGCTTATGAATTTCTTTATGAGTTAAATGTGTTTCTTGTATACAGCTTATTGTTGGATTTTATTTCCTAATGCACTGTGCCAGTCTATTTCTCTTAATTGGTGTATTGAGCCCATTTACATTGATGGTTAGAATTGAGATATATTGACTTACGATTGACATGTTATTTCCCTGTTTTCATTTACTCCTTTTTCTCCTGTGTTTAATTGCTTGCCCTATTTAGTTGGTTGCTTCTGATCTCATTTGTGGAGTTCTAATCATTTTGGTCCCTCTCTAGAACATCTTTCAGTAGCCTGTGTAGGGTTGGCTTTGTCATCA
>NW_004524833.1:23773-27755 GCF_000260255.1 Octodon degus | reverse complement strand
TTTGTGTTGACTCCTTCTTTCTCATTGATGCCTATTATTCTCACATTGTTCATCTTTGCATCATCTTGCAGGTGATGGATTATTCTGTCCTGTATCTTAGTTGTTTTTAAGAGATCCTTTCTTACCTTTTCACTCATTGCACCAGCGTCTTCAAGATCTGAAACTCTGTCTTACTTTCGCTTAAACAGTTTTACCAGCTTGTGATTGAGATTTTAATTTCCTCCATATCTCCTTGACTCTGCTTCATGCCATCTTTTTCTTTCCTGTATTACTCATTCAAGGAATCTGTCATTTTTCTAATCTCCTCTGTTTTTTTAATCAATGTCTTCTTTAGAAGCAGTTATAAATTTTTTACTGCAATGTTTTTTTCAGATTGGGTTTCCTCCCTATGTTTCAGTAGTTGATTCTTTACTTCAGATGGTATGAGTTCTTAGAATTCTTTTTTTATTTCAGAAAAGAATTCCACCTTGAGTTCCTCTATAACTTTCTGCTATTGCTTTTTTGCTATTTCCACTTTTAATTGGTACATTTAAGCTTAGCTAGTAGAAAAGAATTCTGCTCTGTGTTCCTCTATGACTTTCTGCTGTTTCTTATTTACTATCGACCCTGTTAATTCATACATTTGAGCTGAGCTAGTGTCCTCTGCACTTGTTCTGTGTGGGTATTTGTTTTCCTCCATATGTTTCCGCATTTGATTCTTTACTGCAGATGTTATTAATTCAGGGATTTCTTTTTTCATTTTCAGTCTGAGTTCCTCTATACTTTTCTGCAGCTGTTTCTATATTTCACAAGCCATTGATTCATTGATTTCAGCTGTGTGATTCCCAATTTGTTCTGTGTTTGTGTTCTCTGCACTTGTTATGGGTGGGCTTGGGCTCTATGATTGCATTTTACTCCTTCTTGTTGTCATTTTGTGTACCACTCTCTTCTGACTTTTGTTTTAGACCCTTTGGTGCAGTTATAACCTTAGCACCTGCTGAATTTCAGGTGCAGAATTACAATGTTTGGATTTATCCAGCTGTGCCTGGCTTGAGTCTGACTGCTGTTCCCAGCTCCTTCCTGGTGCCATCCTGGGGGTAAACCTCTGGCAAGATGTTCTCCTCCTGGACTACCTGGGTGTTTCTGTCCTGCACACTCTATGCAGGGTTTGCAGCTTCAGGATTTCACCTCATGCCTGTATACCAGGCCTGAGCTGATTCTGGAGGGGATAAGGTGGAGTATGGGGGAGAGGCAGCTCTCCCACACACTCACCAGGCCTGGACTCGGTAGGACTGGATATGGGGGTTCCCGGAACACAGTAGAAATTTTTTCTCTTTGGCCCAGGTGTGGGAGGGTACTATGGAGTGATGAGGGGCATCCCTCGAGGGTGAAAGAGGGTGTCACCCATTCTGTACCTGGGCTAGGACCAGTAGGTCATGCCAGCACAGGGTATCTGGAAGCTCTCCCACACACTCACTGGGACTTGGCTAGGACTGGGTCTGGGGGTTCCCAGCATGGTGCAGAAATTCCTACTCAGCGGGTGGGCTGGGGGAGGTTTGGTGGAGTGGGAAGGGGTGTCCCAAGGTGGTGGAAGAGGGCCTCACCCATGCTGCACCTGGACTGAGACCAGTAGGTCCAACTGACACAGGGTAGCCTCAAGCTCTCCCACACACTCACTGTGCCTGGGCTAGGACTGGATCTCGAAGTGTTGTTTTTTTAATCACTTTATCTTAATTTTCAAGTTACTGAAAAGTCATGTCTCATAAGATGGAATGTGAAAGCAGAGGAAAATTCAGTAACAGACATACCATAAGATACAGCCCATTTGTAAGTATGGACCAAATGGTTGAAAGCAAAAGGAAAATATATGAACTGCAAGATTTTTTTTCTGACCATATAGTAAATAGACCACTAAGTGTCCTAAGAGAAGAAAAGAGTTTCTTAGCACTGATGTCTAAGTAAAATTTCTCCAATGGATTTTTCACAACAGAAGTGCTGAATGAGGAGGTGGATGTTGTTCCCGGTCCCCTAGCAACCATAAATACAACAGTTAATATTGTAAGGTTATTTTTTGGGTCCCTTAGAGAGGTTAAGAGGCAACTAATTGGCTCACTTTGGTAGAAATAAGTTTACAAGAATACAAAGTAAGGAGTTTAGGGTTACATACTCTGACTGAATGACCTGAACATTGTCTCTTATTGCCAAATTTTAGACAATCTCTTTGAAAAGGTGAAAAATGTACTGAAGTATGAGGTGCAATATCTGTTCTGTCTGCTGAGTGGTAATGTGATCATAGGCACACCCAATCCAGTCCCACACGTGCTCCCAAGAAGGAAATTCCTGTATTCAGATACAAATAACCTATTAGACTAGTGCTCTCTGAAAAGTATTGCCAGGTGTTTGGGAGTAGAACAGGACAATGGCAGAAGCCAAATAAGGGTGTAGTTTTGGTAGTAATATGTGCCTAATCTCTAGAAGATAAACCTCACTTAAAAATGTTGTTTGAAGCAAAAGACCCTGAGATTTACACCTATATGTACAGTGATTCTTGGCTGTTCTAGAGTGAGCGGAGGTTTAGTACTGGGGAAAATGAAGTCATCTAGCTTTTCAGGCCCTATGCAAAACATAGAAGCTGTGAGATTCACAGGAGATTCTCTAAAGGACCAGGGGCAAAGTGGCAGCCCAAAATAAAAACTGAATCCTGTGAGTGAAGCATCTTTAGGATCTTCCTCAAGTTGTCTGGGTGTCAGGACTTCATCTATAAGATAAAGTAGGATTTGATGATCCTAGAGGTATTGCTAACATGTGATTATAAGTGCATAGCTCTAAGATCACTTTTTAAATTCTTAGGTATCTTGTTCACATTACAATGTGGCTATGTAGCCTTAGAAAAGAGAAAAAGGAGAATTATGCACCAGCATTAAAGCGAGGGTGAAATGTTGAACTGGCTAGATTGCTGATTAGTGTGGAAAGGCTTCCAAGAGGCTCTCGCTTGGCAGACCCAAAAGGAAGAGGAAGCACAAGGTAGGGAAAAGCAAAGACCTCAGCAGCTGCTAAGAGGTGAAACAATAAAAAGCAGGTTGAAAGCCAACAATGAAGGATGAAAAGTGCTTTGTGCTTGTAGCCACTGCGACACATGACCACTTTTTCTTTCCTGCCTGTAAAAGTGGACTTACTTTCTATAATAATTAGTGGGGTGTCAGACTAGATCCCAAGTCTTTTCTGTTAGTAAAAATCAAACCTGCCTAGAGTCTTTGACTCCCATCTTATACTGAGTATTGAAGTTTTCATACCTTGAAACTCAAATGCATCGGAGAGTGAGAAAAAGCATCTTTGTATTTTCTCCATGCTTTCCCATTCTGGGTCTCTGAAAAAGGAGTATTAGTTTATCAATTGTCTTTAAATCTAGAAGTTTAATCCTTACCACATAGATTATGATTGTGGACAAATCACTTAAATTTCTGTTTTCCTATATATGTATGAGCATTTTATGTCATGTATCATATGTGCTTCTTCTGAGGATTGACTGAAAGAGTGGCTACACAACATTTCAAAGAATTTTTAGCTAATATTATGCCAATATTATATTATAAATTTAATCATTATATTTTAATAATATTACAGTAATATTATACTTTAATTTTAGTTAGTGCAGTATTTTGAGCCCAAGGTAAACTTAGGAAGCATTATCTCCCACAAACGTTATCTGAAATAGTAAATAAAAGCAACATTATACATTCATATTAAAATTGGCAGATTAGTTCACTTAACCTAAGTCTTGACTAAGATAAGTCTGTACTTTGTCGAGTCTAAGACTTTTTTTGGTTAACACTTTGCAATTTTATCTTCTTTACAATAAATAATCAAAATAGGGGCTGGAGAGATGGCTCAGTGGTCTAAAGCACCTACTTGGAACAAGCTTAGCAAAAGCATCAGGGACCGCGGTTCAATCCCCCAGCACCACATGCCAGCCAGCCCTGCCCCCTGGTGGGCTGAGCTGGCC
>NW_004524833.1:6345-23673 GCF_000260255.1 Octodon degus | reverse complement strand
ATCAAAATAGAATCACAAGGTAAAATAAATAGCCTAAATAACACACTATGGAAAGCAAAGTCATTGTTTTACTAAATGAAAGCAGATGGAATCCTTTTACTAAAAAGCAGAGATAATCTCTTCAGGTTAAGAAATAAAACCCAATTTCAATTAAAAAAAAACAAAATAAATGGAAAGACTGCATGTCAAAATTTCTGAGACATAGCTACTTTTAGTACTTACAAGAAAATATATAGTTTTAAAATATTTTAATGCAAGAACAGTTTGAAACAAATTAGCTAAACATTCAACCTAAAATTTGGGAGGAAAACAGACAGTAAAGAAGGAAAAGAAAAAAAATGTGCAGCAATAAGTACTGAATAGGGAAGGAGATGCAACTGTGATGCACAGAGACAAATTTTAAGAGAAGCTGGAGAAACAGATAAAATATCAGATCAGAAAAATGAGGAATCAAAAACAAGTCTAATAAGGGACCAAAGCATGCTGTTGGTGAAGTTTACAGAGGGTTTTTGCTTATGTCTGTTTATAGTCCTTGTTACGAGGATTAAATTTATATGTATTATATATTAATGTATGTTATATTAATAATAATATTAAATATACATTAATGACTGGACATGACATGTAATAGATGTTATTCTCATACCAATTATAATGTAATAAAAACTAAACAATATCTATAAATAAACTTATTAGGAAATTGTTTCTGAATAAAACTAAAATATTTTATTTACATTATGACATGTTTCAAATATGAACATTTAAAAAATTTAATTATGTTCAAAATATGAACTTTTTTCTATAAATGCCCAAATAATATTTTTGGCTATGTGGTTAATCTGATTCAACTATTTAATTTTAATTCTAACTAATTAATCAACAATTCAATTATTTATGCATCTCTGTCACAACTTTACAGTATAAGTATGGAAACAGCCATAGACAATACAGTAATGAATAAATTTTTCCAGATTTATCTCATAGCTTATACTTCCTTGATTTAAAATAGATGGTATAGCTCATATCCTTGGAAGAAAAATTTGATAACACCCAAATGCATTTTTTCTGCAATAGGGAATAAAAATACAAATTCACTGGAAATATAATTACTTAGGAATAGTTGAAGAGATTACTGTGCCTATTCTCGTGTGCCACAGAGACTGGCGCAGAGTTACTCAGAACTCTGGACAACTAGCTTGGCCAGAGGAATCCAGGTATCCAGCCCATTCTTCTGAACCAAAGGACCAACAACTGGTGCAGAAGTGTTCATGACCCTGGACAATTAGGTAGACCAGAGGAACCCAAGTTCTTGAACCACCATCTACATGAAGTTAAACACCTAGAACCTTGAAATAGATCTGGCCAGAGGAACACAGGGCAAATCCATCCTAACAAGGGGAAACACTTCACATACATAACCCCAATTCATGATTTGTTCTGTTACATAAATATAGACTTTGTTCCTATGATCTAAAGTATAAAATCAATAGTTATGAAAGTGTGTGCATTTTTAAATTATTCTTCATGTTACTATTATTGCTTAAGCCTTAAGTGTTTGTTTTCCTTTTAGTTGTGTTATACCTTTCAATTTTTATTTCTTCTTTTGAGTTCTTACATTAGGGAGACTATATGGTATTTACACATGTGGGTCTGTTTATTTCACTTATGAGTATATCCTTAAGTTGCATGCACTTACATATGAAGGCTTTGAGTTTATCATTTTTTATAGCTGAGTAATACTCCATTGTATAAAAACATCACATATTTTTCATCCATTCCTCAGGTGACAGGCATTTTGGTTGCTTTCAAGATTTGACTATCACAAATTGTGCTCCTATAAGCATAAGTGCACATATATCACTATGTTATGATGTTCTCAGGTTTTTTTTGGAAATTTTCCAGTAAGGGGATAGCTGAATTGAATAGGATTTCCAGTCCTAGTTTTTGAAGGAGTCTCCATCCTGATTTCCATAATGGTTGCACAATTATACTACTGTAACTAGGATGTCATATCAGTTTTAACCAATTGTTCTCATTTGTGTAAGAATGTTGGGAAGCACTGGGGTAATAACCTTACCACACCCCTACACCTAAACATGGAGCACAGTGCCAAACAGAAATCAATATCTCAATCTCAATTAATTGGGAAAGCAGCATTTCAGGACAGACACAAATCAAGAATCTCTGACACACACAGAAAACATTCCTGAAGAAGAGATTCTTCCAAGCATTACCTTGATAGTAGTCATATGGCTACATAATATAAAAATTTCACAAAGATTATCACAGAAATCAAAATAAAATGTTCTTTCTGAAATAGAGAGTAAGGAAAATGATGCAATCTCTGGTCTCCAATCCATGAAGAACAAGTGCAGGAGATATTAACATAGGAAATACTGGAAGTCACACACCTAAAATCTTTGAAATGATAGCAAGTGAAGTAAACCAACAATTCCATGTGTGTATGGAGGAAATCATATGAGAACTAATCTTCCAGGTAAACAGAAGAAATGATAACCATAATGAAAGAATTGCTGAGTATACCTAAGGAAGACATTGACAAAAAATGGAGGAGGGTAGAAAAGTGATGGAAGCCTTGAATGAACAATATAAGAAAGAAATAGAATGCATGAAAGAGATTCAAAGAGATACCCAGGAAATTAAAAATTCCATTAAAAGCTGACAAAACTGTTTGAATGAAACTTAAGCTTTCAGACCTTGAAAGCATCATTGTAGCTAGTGACCAGGAAAGGAAAGATCTTTTAAAAATAAAAAGGAACTAGGGAATAAAATTAAGCAGCTACAGGATGAGTCAAAGATGAACAACATAAGACTAGTAAGTGCCAATGATATAGGAATGAACACAAATGACATAAAAAGGTTATTTACCGAGGTAAGAGTGGAAACCTTTTCAAGAATGGTGAAAGAATGTAACATACAGATAAGTGACAAATATAGAAATACACTTAGTATCAATGAAAGTATATCTACACCCAGATGTATAATAATCAAGGTCCCAGAAATTCTGCACAAAGACAATATAATAAAAGCTGTTACAGAAAAGAAATAGATAATATAAAGAAAAGCTCATGAGAATGACAGCAGATTTCTCTTCACAAAACATCAATTCAAGAGGAACTTGGAATGAAATATTTCAAGTCCTGAAAGAAAACAACTATGAACTCAATTGATGCACCCTGAAAAACTCTTTCAAAATTAATGAAGAAATAAAATACTTCCATAACAAACAGCATCTAAAAAATTCATGGCCATCAAAATAATCTTTCAAAGAGTACTGAAAGATATTCTAAAAAAAGATTTTAAAAAATCACTATTCCAAAAACATCAACAGAAAGAAATCACCAAGCATGCAAACAACACAGAAGAAAAGTAGCAAATCAACAGCAGGAAAATAACATGACAAAGATAAGCCAATACATATCAGTTGTATTCAGCAACACAAACAGCTTCAATTAACCAATTAAAATAAATAGACCAAGAGAGCAGATCAAAAAACAAAATCCAACCATGTGCTATACAGAAAAAACACATTTACCTCAACAGGAAATTCATAGGCTGACACTTGAAGGATGGAAAGCAATACACCATGTATGAGGATTTAAGAGAAAAAGTAAGAACGGTTATTCTGTTCTCAGATAATGTGAACTTCAAACATTCATTATCCCATGATTAAGTGAGATAAAGAAGGCCACTACAGGCTGGGGAGATAGATCTGGGGTGTAAGTGCCTGCTGGCAAGTTCAAGGACCTGAGTTTGAACCCTGATACCACATGCTAAGCCACTGTGCTGGCCCCAAAACCAGGAGTGGAGATGCATGCATGTAATCCAAATACTGGGGAGCCTGTGACAGAAGGATGATTGTGAGGCTCAGCTATGCAGAGAGACCCTATAGCAAATTTTTTTTTTTTTTTTTTTTTGGCAGAACCGGGGATTGAACTCAGACCCTTGTGCTTGCCAGGCAAGCACTTATTCTACTGAGCCATCTCCCTGGCCCCAAATATTTTTTTAAAAGAAAGTCACTACCTACTTGTTAGGAGAATATTTCAAGAGGAAAAAATAATTATCATAAATATGTTTGCACCAGATACAGGTGCACCCAATGATATAAGAGAAAATTTAAAGGACATGAAAAATCAAATAACAATTAACACAATCTTAATGGGGGACCTTACTACCTCATTGTCTCAAAGAGATAGGTCAACTTGGTAAACAGTTTGAAAAGGGGTAGCAGAACTGAATGAAACCTTTGAACAAATGGAGTTAGCCATTTAAAAGTGTTCTACCCAACATCTGAGTTCACATTCTGTTCAGCGGCACATTGAAAATTCTCTAAAATAGATCACATACTTGTCCATGGAAAATGCTTAAGTAAATACATAGGAACTGAAATTATCCTATGCAGTGAAAGTAGAAATTAGTGACCAAAGAAACTACAAATCCCCTCCCCCAAAACACATGGGCATTAAGTAACACACTACTGAACAACTAATTGGTCACAGATGAAATTAGAGAAGAAATTAAATAGTATCTAAAATCCAAACAAAATTTAAACACAACTTACCAGAAATTGTGGGATGAAAATAACATCATATAAAAAATATCAAGGAGAATGCAGCAAGTAAGCAAGAAGATTATACAACATGACCAAGTAGGATTCATCCAAGAGATCCAGGGATGTTTCAACATATGCAAATCTGCATATGAGATACACCATATTAATAGAGCCCAACGTGATCATCTCAATAGACACTGAAAAAGCTTTTAACAGAGTTCAACTCTGTTGAATGAATTAGTATTCATGACAAAAATCCTACAGAAATTTGGAATAAATTGTTCTTACCTGAATCTGATAAAAGCTATCTATGACAAAGCAACAGCAAACATCATACTAAATGGACAAAAACTGAAAATTTTCACTTTAAAATAAGGTACAGAAGAAGGATGTTCACCAACACCACTCCTATCCAGTATAGTTTTGGAAACATTAGCCAGAGAAATTAGACAAGACAGAGAAATATAAGGAATAAAAATTGAAAAGAAGAACTTAAGCTATCATTATCTGCACATTATATGATACTCTAAGTGAGGACCCAAAAAATACACCAAGAGGCTCCTAGAATTAATAAACAAATTGAGTAGCATATCAGGATTCTATGTCAACACCCAAAAATCAATAACATTTCTGCAAACAGCAAACTTACTGAGAAAGAAATTAGGGAAACAGCAACTTTCGCAATAGTATCTAGGAAATGAAATAATTAGGAATTAATCTAATAAAGAAAGTAAAAGAACTATACACTGAAAATTAAAATATTCTGAAAAAGGTGATAAAAGAGCATTCCAGAAGGCAAAGATATTCCTTGCTCATAGAGAAAAAGAAAAATAATTGTATAAATTGCTATATTTTCAAAACTCTTATACCAATTTAATGCAATCCTGATCAAAATACTACCAGCATAACTCACAAATATAGAGAAAACATTATTAAAGTTTACTTAGAACTAGTAAAGACCTAGAATAGCAAAAGCAATCTTGAGCAAAAAGGCAGGAGGCATTACAATCCTTGACTTGAAATTATCCTACAAAGTTACTATAATAAAATAAGTATGGTACTGGTGAAAGAACAGACATAAGGATCAGTGGAACAGTTTGCAACCTGCAGACACAAGTACAAACACACACAACCACCTTGTCTTTGACATATGGGCCAAAACACTTTCACTGAAAGAAAGACACCCTCTTTAACAAATGGTGCCAGAAAAACTGGCTTTCCACATGAAAAAATACTGAAAATAGATCCAGGTATAACCACGCACTAAACTAAAGTAAAAATAGGTCAAAGATCTAAATATCAAAACAGAAACACTCAATCAACTGGCTGATAAAGTAGATAGAAATCTTGAAGACATAGCAGTAGGCAGCAAAACCAAAGTTCAGGAGAAATATTTCAATGAATCAACAACTGGGATGCCATCTTATTGAAAAAGTTTTGCATATCAAAAGAAATCATCAGCAGAGTGAAACCAAAACCCACAAATTGGGAAAATATCTATGCCAACAATCACTCAGACAAAGAACTTCTATCTAGAATATTTAAAAATCTGAAACATATTAGGTCCCCAAAATTTAAAGACTCAATTCAAAGCGCGCATCTGAGAAGAATATACACTTCTCAGATGAAGAAATACAAATGACAAATCAATATATGAAAAATGTTCCACAGCTCTGGTTATTTGAGAAATGCAAATTAAAGCAACAGTGAGATTCCATTTCACCCCAGAAATAATGGCTGTCATCAAGAAGTAAACCAACAACAAATGCTGGAGAGACTGTGGGGAAAAAGAAACACTTCTCTACTGTTGATGATAGTGTAGAGTGGTAAAACCTCTGTGGAAATCAGTGTGGAGATTCCTTAAAAAATTGGACTAGGAGTATTATTTGACTCAGCTATACCTTTTCTGGGTATTTTTCTAGAAGAGTTGAAAACATACCACAGCAATATATGTGCACCAATGGTTATGGTAGCACAATTTGTCATATCTCAATCTTGAAAACAACACAAATGACTGGCAAGAGGCATGTATAAAATATGTATAAAATATGTATAAAATATTTTTATACAATGAAGTATTACTCAGCTATAAAAAAGATAAATTTGAAGCCTTTATAGGTAAATGGATGCAAATCAAGGCTATACTCATAAGTGAAATAAATCAGACTTACATGTATAAACACCATATTGTCTCTCTAGTGTAAAATCTGAAGGAGTAAATGAAATCTGAAGCATTTAATAGATATAGTTAAAAGGAAAGGAACTTCTCAAAAGGAGTGAACAATTGGGATGGGGAAAGTAGAAAAGAAAGGAGTCAAAATGGAGGTGGAAATACTATGTACATACACAGGATCGCTAAGATGATTTTACTTCTAATTTCTTTTGTCTTTTTGACTACATCAGTTAATGCTATGAAGGACAATGTTTCGTTTCCTTCCTTCCTTCCTTCCTTCCTTCCTTCCTTCCTTCCTTCCTTCCTTCCTTCCTTCCTTCCTTCCTTTCTTTCTTCCTTTCTTCCTTTCTTTCTTTCTTTCTTTCTTTCTTTCTTCTTTCTTTTTTGCACTGAGGATTGAACTCAGAGCCATGTGTTTGCCAGGCAAGCACTTATTCTACTGAGTTACCTCCCCAGCCCCTACTGAGCTATCTCCTTGGCACCAATGCTTAACATTTTATTTTCATCATTTTTACAAGTTTATATCTGGCAATCTGAGCAACTACATTGAGACAACTATGTTCAATATAATAACCATTGTTGAATGCCTATCATCTTGGTGTTTTTAAAGTTGTGTTTCATTTTTAATGTCTTATCTATTATTTTTGTATTCACTTTAAAATAAAAAACAGGAGATAAAAATTAGAAAATGCTTAGAAGTGAATAATATTAAATCTACTGCATATGAGTATTTGTAATAAGAGAAACATGTAAGGAAAATTAAAATTTATTAGTGAAATATTGAGTTAAAGTAATAAAAATTCAGAGTCCAAATAAAATAGACTCAGCATAAAAAATAAAGACAAGAATAAACTTATTAAAATATAAAGTAAGAAATATTATAGATAAAAACTACAAAACTACTTTTTGTACCTGTATTCAAACTCATGTCCTGGCACTTGTCAGCAAATTGTGTGAGTCTGAGCTACATCCTCAGCTACAAAACTGGTTTTAAAAGCCATAGTCAAAACATTGGCACAATTCCCGCAACTGTGGAAGAAATTAGAAGGCACAAATCAGAAATGCCAAGGGGAGGTGGACATGACAGAAGAATAGCAGAGATGAAATACAAAACATGGTATAGTAAGAAATTCTTTTTTCATTGATTTGGAAACCTTGCATAGATTTCATTAGATAAAATGAAAAAAGAGAAAGAGACAGAAATATAAAAGAAAGGAAAGAAAAAAGAAAGAATGAAAGACAGAAAGAAAAACAAAGAGAAAGAAGCAGAAAAGGAGAAAAGGACAGAAAAGAAAAAAAATAAAGAATTTGGCAAACCCCAGATTGGAGGAGGAGCAACATTCCTCTGCTTGAAATGTGACCTATTTTGGACAGTAGTGTGTCAGTAGCAGTGACGAATATTATGCCTCAGCAGCATGACACATGATATATGTAGTAGTGACATATACCATGTCTCACTTTACTCTTTTTTTCACCTTTGACTTAATGTCATTTAAGTTTATGCAGTGCTCAGATATGAATAAAATTCTGTTTTTCTGTCCATGTGTCTATAATGAGATTGCCTTAGTCTGAAATCTAAGAATGCTTTCCTAAGAATACTTTAGTTTTTCTATTTAGCCAATAATGATTGTCATAGCTTCTGCAATAAACACTAAGTGCATTCATGTTCAAAATTGTTTATATGTCAAAGAAAGCCATGGACTCTCAGGCAAATGCTTAAACATTTCTCTCTCCGGATGGTATCAGCTCAAATCTACTATTACTGTCCTTCTCCTCTTACAGTAGTTAATTCCCCAGCAATTTCACAATACAGCTCACTTCTCATCAGTCCGGCAGCTGTGTGCCACACCCTGCCATTAATTTTTATGAGCCATAGATGCTGGTTTTCCATTTGCTCCTACACATGGTTTTCTAATGCTGACACTGGTTTTCTCATGCCGGTTAGTTGACTTTCCCATTTGTTAAAAGCAAATCAAAAATCATTCAAGGGGAAAATAATAGAAGGTTATAATTTCAGATTTAGTTTCACATAAGCAAGAAGAAATGTTAGGAATCAGAGATGCAGACTCTATTTTTCCTTGAAATCTGCTTCGCAAATCAGAGCCAGAGCTCAGATCCCTAGAATTGTGCCCTTCTCTAATGAAGAAGTTCCACAATGAAGGCAGAACTGTGCCAGAAAGTATCTTATGGTCTTGAGTAGAAAGAAGCTTATGGAGGCAAACATCTATTTGTGCCAAGCATCTGTTATTGTTGTGAGGAGGAGAGGCTTCTACTTGGGCTATACAAGCCAGAGACTCCATAGCAGCACTGTTGAAAATCAGGAAATTTCCATGTAGCAGTTGCTACCACAATGTACACAGAAATTGATTAAGCAGCTTCTACTGTAAATGGTTGTTTGGTCTACACTTGGATGAGGGATATAAACTTATATTTTAAATAATCTTATTAGTAAGTATTCTTGATCTTTTCAAAATTGAAATTCCTGAAACTGATGCTTCCAAATTTTTAAGCAAAGATAATTTCATGATTTTTAATGCACAAGAATGCTTATGGCAGCACATCTTTAGTTAGGTGAAAAGAAGAGTAACCTAAGTAGTCCCAAGGACTCATGTCCTAGATCTATTTCAATATTTCAAAAAGCTATTAGTGATTTGAGGGAAAAATATTATGTTACATAAAAAGGAAGGAACATTTCCCTTGTAGTCTGGTCTCAATTTTGAAACATATGTACATATATTATACTCAAAGAAAAACCTAGAATAAAAATATACACCGACCACTTTTACTTGGTACATTTATTTTTTGATATATACAATAAACCCAATTTCTAACATGGCCTCTATTGCAAAGAATCTATGAAAAATTTCTTTCTGTTACCTCTGTAAGGACTTCTCTCATAACTTCATCCCTTAAACACCAGATTTTTTGTTGCTACAAACCAATTGGAAATATCCAGCATACAAACACTAGTACTCCATCAAACCAAGCATCTAAAGCTAAAATCTTCTTATTAAACTTGGTAATGAGAAATGGTAACCACAGAGTTGAGAAAGCGTACAGAAATTCTAGGGCTGGGGAGATAGCTCAAGGGACTAAGCTCCTGCCTGGAAGTGCAGGGACCCAGATTTGATCCCCAGTACCACACTCTGTGTGAGTACCACACTGAGCTGGCCACTGAAATTGGCTGTGGTGGCTCATGCCTGTGATCCCAGTACTGGTAAGGCTGAGACAGGAAGATCACTATGAGTCCAAGCTCTGTAAAGTGACCTTGTACCACATAAATAAAAACAAAGCTTTTATTTTTTTTAAAAAAAGAAAGAAATTCTAAGCTAAGTTCACAAGTTCAGAGAATAAATAAAGCTTTAAAATTTAGTACCTTCAAATTAGCAATGTGATGCTGTACTTGACATCTCTTGTGTTTATAGGCTCAATATCCATTTTTCTGTTCATCCTCATAATAGATACCACTTTTCCATGATAAGTGGGACTATAAGATTTGAAGCATTTTCCCCTTAATAAGAAAAGGGTACATTAAACAAACCAAGTCAGTCAATGTTTTCCTTCTGGCATCTGAGTTGAGAGTCAAGTTATTTTTGGACAGTGTCTCAGAGGGACATCAGATGAGTTCCTGGCCCCAAAGATCTCAAGAAGTATTTACTTCCCCACCCTGGCTGTTGAACTTCTTCGATTCCATGAGCACTCAAGAAATTTTCCCCATCTCACCTTCAAAATTACTATTTTTCTCAAGTTGTTCAGAATTGGCTTTTGATTTTTTTCAACCAAAGTAACTAGGAAACTAATATAGGTACCTCATGAAATGTGGGAGAGAAAAAAATCTTACTTATTCACCTCTTACTATGATGTATATAGCACAAGCCTGATTTTATAAGCAGGCAGAGCAGGTGTCCAACTATGAAATATAGATGACACCATTACACAGCCCCCAAAATATGCTTTCTGACTAAATACCTACCTGAAATGCCCTCAGTTTAGAATTAAGGGTGGTCCCCTTAAAATGAGCCTGTGGCTTACTCATCATTCTATGTTGAATTGGCCACTTATTCCAATATCTAGAGAAGACATGCTTTGATAGAGAAAAACAGGAAGGAAAAGAAAATAAAGCACTTCATTGGGCAGTGTGCGACAACCGGCAATGTTGAGAACATAAAGAGGACCTTTACTGTGGGATTACCTGCACCCTGCCCCAGGGGCCTGGCAGTTCTTGCAAAGGTGTTTGTAGCCCTGCTGTTGAGGTTTTTGGCCTCTCATCCCTCCAAGACTACTTCTCAAGCCCATCTTCCCCACAGAGGTCATGGTCAATTTTGAGCACAAGTTTGTTCATCATTCACCTGATTTATTAATATTTGTTCACCTCCAATCAGATTGAAACTTAAATTCCTCAGCATGGCTTAGAAGGCCTATTGTAATCCTGCTTTTCGGTTTTGTTTCTTGCTTCTGCTTCCTTGTTGACCTCACAATGCAGCTACACCCCACCACTTGCTCTACCTCTGTACACATGATCCTTTACCCAGAATGTCCTTTCGTCACAGCTGACTAGACTCACAATCTTCCTAACATAAACTTAGCACCACCATTGCCAGAAAGAGTGCCAGGATCCTTTACTTAGAATATATTATCTTTTACTTTTATCTTATAATATACTAAAATATTCAGTTTAACAAAACTTGCAAAAGCTATCTCAATTATCCATTCATATCTCTAAGTTCAGGATCTCCAGAGCTAAAACTATCATTTATCTCTGTATCTTCAAAACTCAAAATAGGAAGGACTGAAAATATATGTGACTTTTAGAGGAAAATCTATGTTCAATGCTTTTTTTTTTGAGGAACCAGGGATTGAACTCAGGCCCTTGCACTTGCCAGGGAAGCATTTAATCCACTGAGCCATCTCCCTGGCCCTCAATGCTTAATTTGATTTCTCTCTTTTTTTTAAAAAAAAAATCTTCATCTGTATGCTTTATAAGTATATCATTGTTTATTTTATCAAGATGCTTCAAACTCAATTGTATTTTTCTCCTCTATACCCTGAAACTTTAAGCATCATATATGCTTATTGGCCCAAATACCCAAACCAAAGAATTACAAATGCTTAAATTATATAAGGACAAACTATTCACATTTTTACCCTTTCAACACAAGTTCATCAAAGGCCATGCATCTGCATTACCCACAGTAATTCCCTTGGAATTCTCTGATGTGAACTTTTGTTTATTAAAAATAGTAGGAAGTCATTACAATGTCCATTTGCTGAGGGAACCAAGAAATCCTGGATTTAATGATAAAACCTTTAAATGGCACCATATAACTCCAAGAGAGGAACATCCACAGCAATAAAATTATCACCTCAGCCCAGGAAGAGGGGGTGAGGCCTGAAGTGGAACTGGAGGGGATTACAGTGGGGGCAGGCAGGAGCAGCTGGTCCACATTCTACCTCCAGCACATAGCAGAGTTTAAGATTAGCATGTCAGAGACCTTCCTTTAAGCCACACGCTCCTTTCACTCTTTTCAACAGCTGAGGCTTCCATCTGGGAGTCAGAATACCTGCCTATCTTAGAACATTTTCCTGCTCAGTGATTGATATGCTCTCCACTGCCTCTGGGATATAGAAGGAAATGTGAACACATACATCACTGGAAAAATTTGTGAATGGCTACAGTCTTTTCAGAAGAAAGTATGTCAATTTACTTTAAAATTAAAATTGCATATACCTCATGACCAACAGTCCTGATCAAAGAAATCTGTACCACAGAAATAAAGACATAGGTATGGGGGAAAATATCATGATTTGATATTTAATGAGCACATACTCATTCATTGCACCAGTTGGCTACTGCTCTGATTGATCTGTATTTGTACCATGATGGTTGTTAAAAAATTTTAATGTACTCCTTGATATATAAATAAAATTTTATATAAATGAAATTTGTTTTTATCACAAATATGTTTTTCTTACACACAGTGTGTGTGTGCATGCACCTTGGTTCCTTTCAAACTTTTGCATTCCTATTCCTCCAAGTAATCACTATTTTATAGATTTTAGTACTGACACAACTGACACTGAAATGTCTATATTTATGCAAATAATACCTAGGGAAGCTTATTATTTATAAAATTATCATATTAAAATATTCCTTTCCATCATGATTTTCTGCTTACATTTAAAAATCTTTTCAATCAAACAGAAACCTATAACTTATTCTTTTCAATTTCATAATAATTACACAATATTCATGGCCTAGATGGAGGATAAGTTGGAATACTGTAGCTGACAAATACTTGCTCTGTGCTGATTTGAAGACAAACCTCTTGTGTTAGAAATTTGGTCTTCAATATGGTGATACTGAGAACAGACTGATGGGAAGTGATCAGGTCTCGGAGGCGCTGCCTTTGGAAAGGATGGGTGAAGCCTGGCCTCCAAATTCTTCTTCCTTCCTCTCTTGACATGTAAATTTTCTGTACTATTACATCACTATTTTTACAAAGGCTTCGCCATGTAACACCTCTTTATATTGGAGGTTTATCACCTCAAACTGTGAGTTTAGTAAACCTCTTTTCTTTATAAATGACCTAATCTTAATCATTAGATAGATTGTCATAGAAAAAAAAAAATGGACTAAGACCTTGTGTTTTTCTTTTTCCCTTCACAAAATGTGCTATAATGAGCACCCTTGTGTTCCCAGTTTGATGGGGACCTATTCCTCTGACTATTGAAGCTAAACATGTGTTTATATTTATTAGAATTTTTCAAAAAAATGAATTTTTTGAATTATTAGAATTCTTTTGAATTTTCATTTCCCTAAATTGCTTTGCCAACTTTTCTACTGGTGTATTTCTTCTTCATAACAGCATGAAAACCTCTTTGGATCCTTAAATATTGTTTCTTTCTCATATGCAGGATATTAATTAATTCTCTATTGTTTAAATCTTACTTATAGGCTCTCTTATATGTGTGTTACTATAGAAATGTTCTTATATTTTATGTAATAAAACACTTTCTGTTTTCTTGCTTTCTATTTGGTTTTTGAGAGTTTTGAATTAACTTTAAAATTTTTACTTTTAGAATGAATAAAGACTGACACTTTTTTCTAGAAAAATAAGTAATGAGAAAGGGAGCTTAGAATGAATAAAGAGAAAAACTTTTTCTTCAACTTCAGTGATCTTTCATTTTATTTTACAAAGAGTAGAAAAATATTGGGTAAGGTATTGTAAATGATATACAATTTCAAAAAAAAGATGATAGGTATTCAACAGTGGTTGTTATATTATACATTGCTGTCTTCAATATAGTTGCTCAGATTACCAGATAGAGCCATGTAAAACTGGTCAAAATAAAAATTTAAGTACTAACTGCTACCTTCAAAAAAACTGAGAGAAATTAGTACTACAATCATCTTAGCTGTCCAGCATATATATGTACCAGGGATTGAACTCAGGACCCTGCACTTTCCAGGCACCACTTATTCTACCGAGCTATGTCCCCAGGCCCTTGTTTATTCCTTTTGAGAACTTCATCTCCATTTTACTATATCTACTATATTTTCAGATTATTATAATTACTCTTTCAGGTTTTTATACTAGGGAAACAGTACGATGCTTACACATGTGGGTCTGATTTATTCTACTTATGAGTATAGCCTCTAATTGTATTCATTTACCCACAAAAGCTTCAAGTTTATCTCTCCTTATAGCTGAGTAATACTCCAATGTATAAAAATAACACCTCTTTCTAAATTATGCCTCAGTCGATGAGCATTTAGGTTGTTTCCGTGATTGAGCTATGACAAATTTGCTGCTATAACCACGGATGCACATATATTGCTGTGGTATGTTTTCAATTGTTCTGGAAGAATATAAAGAAAGAATAGCCGGGTCAAATGGGACCTCTAATCCTAGGTATTTGAGGACTCTCCACACTGATTTCCACAGAGTTTATACCAGTCTACACTTCCACCAACAGTGAAGAGATTCTTTTTTCCCAAAAGTCTCTCCAGCATTTGTTGGTTGACTTCTTAATGATATCCATTCTTTCTGGGGTGAGATGGAATTTCAGTGTTGTTTTAATTTGCATTTCACAAATGGCCACTGTTGTTGAACATTTGTTCATATATTTTCCATTTGCATTTCTTCATCTGAGAAGTATATATCCTTCTCAGATGCCCATTTTTGGACTGAGTCTCTGAATTTTTTTTTTTTTTAAGATTTTATATACTCTAGATAGAAGTCCTTTGTCTGAGTCATTGTTGGTGATGATAATTTTTACCAATTTGTGGGTTCTTTTTTTCACTCTGTTGTTGATTTCTTTTGATGTGCAAAATCTGTTCAATAAGATGAGATCCCAGTTGTTGATTCTTTGAAGTATTTCCCATGCAGTTTGGTTTTTATTCATGAACTCTCTGTCTGTCTCTATGTCTTCAAGATTTATACCTACTTTCTCAGTAAATAGATTTAGGTTTTATGCTTTAATGTTTAGATATTTAATATATTTTTACTTTTGTTTATTATACAGTGATAGACCTGAGTCTAATTTTAGCTTTCAGCATGTCAAAGCCAGTTCTTCCAGCACCATTTATTAAATAGGCTATCTTTGTTCCAGTGAATGTTTGGCCACTTTGTCAAAGATAAGGTTGCTGAGTGTGATTGTACTAGTACCTACATCTTCTAATCTGTTCCATTGATCCTGATGCCTGTTGTTTTTCCAGTAACATGC
The DNA here is from genome assembly GCF_000260255.1 of Octodon degus. Lineage (NCBI taxonomy): Eukaryota > Metazoa > Chordata > Mammalia > Rodentia > Octodontidae > Octodon > Octodon degus. The sequence continues at coordinate 8,200 of NW_004524833.1, read as the reverse complement.
TGATTTTATCACAGTAGCTTTCTAGTATACTTTCAAGTTAAGAATGTGATGTCTTCTGCTTTGCTTTTGTTGGTCGGGATTGCCTTTCCTACTCTAGGTCTTTTCTGGTTTCAGATGAGTCTTAGGAATGTTTTCTCTAGATCTATGAGATATACTGGTAGTATTTTGATCAGGATTGCATTAAATTGTTATAAGAATTTTGGGAGGATGACTATTTTCACAATGTTGGTTCTTATCCATGAGCAAGAAGTATCTGTCCATTTTCTAAAATCCTTTTCTATTTTCTCAGAAAACTGTGATTTTGACTGTTTAGATTTTTTACTTCCATTTTTAGATTAACCCCTAAATATGTCATTCTTCCTGTATGCTATTTTAATGGTTTTGTTTCCCTAATTTCTCTCAGTGAGTTTGTTGTTTGTATACAAGAATACTATTGATTTCTGGGTGCTCACTTTGTATTCAATGCTACTGAAATTGTTTATTACTTCTAGGAGTCTCTTGGTGGACTATTTTTAGTCTTCCATGTAGAGTTTCATGTTATCTTAGAATAATTATAATTTAAGTTCATCTTTTACAATGCTTACTCCTTTTATTTCTCTTTGTTGTCTGATTGTGCTGGCTTATATTTCCAGAACTAAATGGAACAGGATTGGTGATAGTGGACATCTTTGCCTTGTTCCTGATTTTAGAGTGAAAGCTTTTAGTTTTGTACAGTAAGAATGATGTAGGCTGTTGGATTGTCTTACATGCCTTTATGTCTTTGAGGCAAAAATCATCTATTCCAATTTTCTGTAGGGTGTTATCAAGAATGTGTGTTGGACTTTGTCAAAAGATTTTCCTCATCTATTGAGATGATCATGTGCTTTTGTTTTTGTTTTTGACTCTTTTGTTAATGGTGTGTTATTTTTATTTATTTGCATATGTTGAACTACCCCTTCATCCCTGAGATGAATCCCACTTGGTCATGGTGTCTAATCTTCTTGATTGTTTTCTGCATTCTATTTGTTAGTATTTTATTGTAGACTTTTGCATCTATATAGTACTCTTTTTAGTTTGAAGTCTTTCTCTGGTTTTGGTGTCAGTGTAGCACTTACCTCAAGAAATGAGATAGGGAAAATTACTTCCTTTTTAATTTCTTTGAAGAGTTTGCAAAGTGTTGGGAATAAATGTTCTCTAAATTTCTTATAGAATTTAGCAGTGAATCCTTCAGAACCTGGGATTTTCTTTGTTGGTAAGTTTTGAATACATAGCCAATTTCATTAAGTGATATTGGGTTATTCAGAATTTTTATTTCTTTTTTATTCAGCTTTGGTAATTCATCCATGTCTAAAAATGTGTGTATTTATTCTGTGTTTTCCTTCTTTTCAGAGTAAAGATTTTCTAAGTATGTATTGGTAATCACCTGAATTCCACAGGTTCTGTAGTAATTTCACTCTTTTCATTCCTTATTGTTTAAAATAGTGGGATTTTTTTTGATGAAGTTAGTTATGGGTTTATCAATTTTAATTAATCTCTCAAAGAACCAGTTCTTTGATTCATTAATTCTTTGCTTTGATTTATTTGTCTCAATTGCAGTAATTTTTGCTCTGCTCTTTATAATTTGCATTTTTCTTCAAGCCTTGAGCTTGACTAGCTCTTCCATTTCTAGAAGCTTTAGGAGCAGCATTAAAGTATTTATTTGTTCTCATTCTGTTTTCTTTTCTTTTTTTTAAATTTTATTGATAAACAGATAGCAATGAGACAGTTTCAAATCAAATCGAAAGTACAGTTTCAACAAGTAACGCACTGCATATATTCTTCTTAGTGGTTAATTGCTGTACAAGATGCGGACCTGAGATCTTATTTACAAACACCA
>NW_004524833.1:1527-5445 GCF_000260255.1 Octodon degus | reverse complement strand
AAGTCCAAAAATCCCACCACATACAACCCCGAAGCAGGACAGACACACAACATTCCCCCTCCTGTCTCTCGCTTTCACCCACAACCCCCCTCCTCCTAAACATCCACCCACCCGAGACACATTCCAGCAGCAACTGGCATGTCATGACAAGCCACCCACACTCAGAACACCACAATGATAGGTACTCCAAACATGAAACCACCATTACAAATTACCATCTGCAGAGCAGTAACTCAGTTCAAGGCATCAGTACATATAGTTAGTCAGGATGAGAATCCCTCCAATCAACCGCCAGATTAAAGAATCCTCTGAACATTCTCAGGATCATTGCCTTGCTCATCTTCCCACACAATTGTACAGGTTGACATTTTCATGTTTCCTAGCTCATCTCCTTTCCCACTCTTGATTTGTTAGTCCTTGAGATCCTGCTTTCCCGTTCTTTGCATTATATCTTTCTATTTGTTTTGTATTTCTTCTTTGGAGTTCTTACACTAGGGAGACTATACGATATTTACACATGTGTGTCTGGTTTATTTCACTTATGAGTATATGTTCAAGTGGCATGCACTTTAATATAAAGGCTTGCAGTTTATCATTCTTAATAGCTGAATAATACTCCATTGTGTAAAAATACCATATCTTTCTCAACCATTCCTCAGGTGATGGGCATCTTGGTTGTTTCCAAGATTTGGCTATCACAAATTATGCTGCTATAAACATAGGCACACATATATACCTATGATATGATGTTTTCAGATCCTCTGGGAAAATTCCAAGGAGAGGAAGGGCTGGTTTAAAGGGGATTTCCAGACCAACTTTTCTAAGGAGTCTCCATACTGATTTCCATAATGGTTGCACCAGTCTACACTCCCACCAGCAGTGGAGAAGGGTTCCTTTTTCCCCACAGCCTCTCCAACATTTGTTGTTGGGTGATTTCTTTATGATAGCCATTCTTTCTGGGGTGAGATGATATGTCAATGTGGTTTTAATTTGCATTTCACGAATGGCTAGCGATGTGGGACTTTTTTTTCATATATTTATTCACTTCTTTAATTTCTTCCCCTGAGAAGCATGTGTTCATCTCGGATGCCCATTTCTGGATTGGGTCTTTAAATTTTAGGGCCCTGGTGTTTTTTAGTTCTTTATAGATTCTAGAGAGCAGACCCTTGTCTGAGTACTTATTTGGCATGATATTTTCCAAATTTGTAGGTTGCCTTTTCACTTTGTTGGTAATTTCTTTGGAAGTGAAAAAGCTACTCAGCAAGAGCAGATCCCAGTTGTTAAGTCTTTCACCTGTTACCCGTGTGATTTGATTTCTGTCCATGAACTCTTTGCCTACCCCTATGTCTTCAAATTTCCTCGTACTTTCTCTTCCAGGAGACTTAATGTCTCTGCTTTAATGATTAGATCTTCAATCCATTTTGACTTTAGTTTAGTACATGGTGATAGACCTGGGTCAAGTTTGAGTTTTTGGCATGTAGAGAGCCAATTTTTCCAGCACCATTTGTTAAAGAGGCTATCCTTCTTACAGTGAGAATGTTTGGCACCTTTGTCAAAGATAAGTTTCCTGAGTGTTTTTGTAGGGACTTCAGTGTCTTCTAATCTATTCCATTGATGCTCAGGTCTATTTTGATGCCAGTACCATGCTGATTTTATCACAGTATCCTTCTAGTATAATTTTAAGTCAGGAATGGTAATGCCTCCTACCTTGTCTTTATTCCCCAGAATTGCCTTTGTATTCTAGGTGTTTTCCAGTTCCAGATAAATTTTAGGAATGATTTCTCTATGTCTGTAAGGTATGTCGGTGATAGACTGATAGGGATTGCATTAAATCTGTACAGAAATTTTGGGATTATGGCCATATTCACAATGTTGGTTCTTCCTATCCAGGAGCATGGAATATCTTTCCATTTTGTGAAATCCTCTATGATCTCTTTTTTTCAGAGTACTGTAACTTTCCTTGAAAAGATCTTGTACTTCTTTAGTTAGATTAATCCAAGGTATTTCATTTTCCTCGGTAGTACTGTTAAAGGTATTGTTTCTATAATTTCCATCTCAGTGTGTTTGTTGTCTGTGTAGAGGAATGCTATTGACTTTTGGGTATTAACTTTATAACCTGCTATGCTACTGAATTTCTGTATTAATTCTAGTAACTTCTTGGTGGAGATTTTTGGGTCTTCCTAGAAAGAATCATGGAATCTGCAAATAAAGATAATTTAACTTCTTCTTTGCCTATGTTATTCCTTTCTTTTATTTCTCTTGTCTAATGGCTGTAGCTAATGATTCCAGAACTATATTGAATAGGAGTGGTGAGAGAGGACATCCTTGTCTTGTACCAGATCTAGGAGTAAAAGATTTCTGTTTTTCACCATTTAGGACTATGTTAGTCATTGAGTTTTCATAAATGGCTTTTACCAGATTGAAGTAGAGGCCATCTATTCGAATTTTATGTAGGACTTTGAACATGAATGAGTGTTGGACTTTGTCAATAGTCTTTTCTGCATGAATGGAGATGATCATGTGGTTTTTACTTTTCGCTCTATTAATATAGTATATCACATTCATAGGTTTTCGAATGTTGAACCATCCTTGCATCCCTGGGATGAATCCTACCTGGTCATGGTGTATGATCTTCTTGATGATTTGCTGTATTCTATTTGCAAGTATTTTATTGAGGATTTTGCCATCTATGTTCATGAGGAAGATCGGCGTGTAGTTTTCTTTCTTAGTTGCATCTTTCCCTGGTTTGAGTATCAGTACAATACTTGCTTGCAGGAATGATTTTGGGAGGATTGCTTCCTTTTCAATTTCATGGAAGAGTTTGAGGAGTATAGGCACTAAATCTTCTGTAAATGTCTTGTAGAGCTCAGCTGTGAATCCATGCGGACCTGGACTTTTCTTTGCGGTAGGTTTTTAATTACATCTCATATTTCATTGACTGTTATTGGGATTTTGAGAGTGGTTATAGCTTGTCGATTCAGTTGTGGTAATTTGTATGTTTCTAAGAATCTGTCCATTTCTCCTGTGTCTTCTATTCTGTGAGAGTAAAGATTCCCAAACTAGCTATTGATAATCTTTTCAATTTCCACTGAGTCTGTGGTAATTACAAACTTTTCATTCCTTATTGCTTATATTTGAATTTTTTCTTTCCTCTGTTTGATGAGGTTAGCTAGGGGCTTATCAATTTTATTTAATCTTTCAAAGAACCAACTTTTCACTTTTTTAATTCTTTGAATTTTTTTCTTCATCTCAATTGAATTAATTTCTGCTCTAATCTTTATGATTTCCTCCCATCTTTGGGCTCTGGGTTTAGTTTTCTCTTCCTTTTCCAGTTGTTGAAGTTGCAGCATTAGGGTAGTTATTTTTTCCCGTTCTGTTTTCCTAATGTGTGAGTTCACAGCTATGATTTTCCCTCTGAGAACTGCTTTCTTTGTATCCCATAAATTACAATATGTTGTGCTTGAATTATCATTGAAATGTAGATATTGTTGAATTTCTTCTTTAATTTCATCTGTGAACCATTGGTTGCTGAGTAGGGTGTCATTTAATTTCCATGTGTTTAATGTTTTTTCTGGTTTCTTTTGTCATTTATTACTAGTTTCATTGCACTGTGGTCAGATAATGTGCATGGGCTAATTCTGTTTTCTTGCATATACATAAAGATGATGTATGGACCAGTATGTGGTCTATTTTAGAAAATGACCCATGTGCAGCTGAGATAAAAGTTTATTCATCTGTGTTTGGGTGGAACACTCTGTATATGTCCACCAAGTCCATTTGTTTCAAGCTCTGGTTCAGGTCTGTTATTTCTTTGCTAACTTTTTGTCTGGTTGACCTATCTTTTGGAGATAAGGGTGTGTTAAGGTCTCCTGTTAAAATTGTGGTATTGGATATTAGATTTTTCATGTCCATTAAGAT
>NW_004524833.1:0-1078 GCF_000260255.1 Octodon degus | reverse complement strand
GCTGGGGCATGTAGTATTGTGTTCCATCCTTTGACTTTCAGCCTAGGAATATCTTTATGAGTTAAATGTGTTTCTTGTATACAGCATATTGTTGGATTTTGTTTCCTAATCCACTGTGCCAGTCTATTTCTCTTAATTGGGGAATTGAGCCCACTTACATTGTTGGATAAAATTGAGATGTATTGAATTACGGTTGCCATGTTATTTACCTATTGTCATTTACTCCTTTTTCTCCTATGTTTAATTGCTTACCCTATTTAATTGGTTGCTTTTGTTCTAATTCGTGGAAGTCTGATCATTTTGGTCCCTCTCTAGAACATCTTTCAGTAGCCTGTCTAAGGTTGGCTTTGTCATCGCGAAATTTTTTAGCTGTTCTTTGTCATGGAAGTATTTCACTTCTCCATCAAACTTGAAAGAGAGTTTTGCAGGGTATAGTGGTCTGGGCTGGAATTTGTTTTCATAGAGGACCTGAAACATTCTGCTCCATGCTCTTCTTGCCTGCATGGTTTATGAAGAGAAGTCAGCCATAATTCTGATGGGTTATCCTTTATATGTGATCTTCTTTTCTCTAGCGGCTTTAAATATATTCTTCTTGTGCTGAATTTCTGGGATCTTAACTATTATATGTCTCGGTGTGTTTTGCATTGGGTTGAGGTTACTAGGCATCATGTATGCTTCAGTTACCTGAAAGTCAGATTGTTTCATCACATTTGGGAAGTTTTCTGCTATTACTTCGGCCCATATTTTTTAAATGTCATTTGAATTGACCCCTTCTTTCTCATTGATGCCTATTAGTCTCACATTGTTCATCTTTGCATCATCTTGCAGGTTATGGATTATTCTTTCCTGCATCCTTGTTTTTTTTTTTTTTTTAGTTTGAGCTTATCTTTTTATTTGAAATGATGCAACATTTCTTTCTGGCTTTCAAGGAAGCCAGATGACAAATTTCTGTGATGGAGGAACTGGGCAAGGCAGGAGGGGAGGTGCCCAAGCTGGGGACTTCCACTGATTTTTTTTCAATTTTTTTTCAAAGTTTTATTGATAAACAGATAGCAATGAGACAGTTTCAAATCCAATC
>NW_004524832.1:3014023-3019105 GCF_000260255.1 Octodon degus | reverse complement strand
TGAAACTGTCTCATTGCTATCTGTTTATCAATAAAACTTTGAAAAAAAAAGAAAAGGTAAAAAAAAAATTTCAATACATAGTGAGTGCTAAGACTTTAATACATGACCATCAAATAAACAGATTTTCTTCTGCATTTAAACAAGTATATTATTTTCCCAATTGAAACTGTACAGTATTGGGCTGGGGAGATAACTCAGTGGTCTAAGCACCTCCCTGTCAAGTGCAAGGACCCACATTTGATCTCCAGTACCACATGCCATGTCAGCCCCACCCTGGGCATGATGTTCCATCCACTAAAATCAGGCATGGTGGCACACACCTGTAATCTCAGTGCTGCAGAGGCTGTGGCAAGAGGATCACTATGATTCTGAGCTGCATAGTAAGACCCTCTATTAAATAAATAAATAATCACACAAAACTGCATTATCAAGGAAATAAAGATAAGAAACAAATGTATTATGAGTGTAAGGGCTGGCCAGATAGTGCATTGAACTAAAGCACCTACTTAGACAAGTACAGGGACCAGCGTTTGATCTTCGGGGTGCTGTGCCAGCCCCACCTACAGGTACACTGAGACTGTGACTGAGAGTAAGCCTGGTGGCTTGTGCCTATAATCCCAGCACTGGGGAAGCTGAAAGCAGGAGCGTCACTATGACTCTGATCTGTGTAGTGAGACTCTATAGCCCCTGTACTAAATACAAAAAACAAAGAACTAAAACTGAGAGTACTGATCAGTTTTGCTGGCTGTTGCTGGGACAAAATACCTGATGCTTGTAAAGTAAAGGAGAGGTCTATTTTGGTTCCTGGTTTCAAGGGGTTCAGTCCATGACTGACTAGCTCTTAGGCCAAAGAGCATGGCAAAGAAAAGCTGCTTGACTCATGGTATCTCATAAAGCAGATGCCAGGGGAAGAACTTCAGACATAAGGGCCAGACAGTAGAGACCCAAAGGCTGCACCTTCATGATTTCCTTGCTCTAACTAGGCTGCACCTCCTAACACTGCATTCAACTATGAACTCTTTCTGATGAAGTCAGTGCCTTCATAATCTGGTCACCGTTCAATCCCTGGTACCAAAAAAACAGAAAAAAAAAAAAAAAAAAAAAGACAAGAAAGAAACAATCCAGTCACCTCTCCAGGAGTCTCTTAGTCCTATCAGGATTAGCTGGAACATATCTTCAGCCTTCTTATCTAAACATTGCAACAATTTTAGCATTCAATACAGTTAAATTATAATATATACACATGATACAATAGCATACAGTTGTTGAAAGTGATGTAGTTGAACATATTTATTGACATGCAAGGACTGTCTTGTGGAAAAAAAAAATATATATATGCATATAAGATACTTAGGATAGATATACAGCTATTTTCTCTTAGTTCATTGAGAAGAAAGGTTTGTACTAATATTGTTTAGACACGATATCATGTCTGTGTTTTGTTCTCTGAATAACTAATATGGAAACAACAATATGCAATGTATTGATTATTGTAGCTGCCTTACTAACCTGTTTTGAAACTGTTTCATTGCTATTTTATCTTTTTTCTCATTAAAATGAATAAAAAAATATTCAAAAAATTTTTAAATGAAATTGTAAAATATGAGCCCATCTTGGTTAAAAAAATGCATGCGCATGTGTATAAAATATTCAAAAGGGAGGTATTTTTTGGATGAAACATGAAAATGTTAATAGCAGTTAACTCTGGGATTACTAATGGCTGTTGTTATACTCATGTTTTCTAATTTTTCTACTATGAAAAATATTAAATATGCATAGTAATTTTAGCTATTTGCCAGTAGTAATTACAGGTCCTTTGGTCATATCATTAATTATGTTAGTTGCATTAACTTCAAAATTGAGAGCTTCCATATTCAGGACAACGGAAATGGACTGAACACATAGCATACCTTGTAAAATCTATTCACACAGAAAAATATGGACTTGGCAACTGGCTTGGCCACAGGAACTCCATGCCTGGCCCTAACCCCTATTCTGCAGTAAGCACCTGAGCCTCAGCAATCAATTTGGCCAGAGGAACCAAAGAGCCTAAACCATCCCAATGCACAACAGAAAGTACCTGAGACTCATCAACTGACTTGGCCAGAGGAATCAAAGACCCTGAACCATCCCGATACACCATAGAAAGTGCCTGAGACTCGGCAGCCAACCTGGCTAGAGGAACCCGGGTGTATGATGCATCCTTCCACACCACAGGAAATGCAGCATTGCAAGAAGTACCCAGAACATTGCAACTGTCCTGGCCAGAGAAATCCAGCATAAATCTACTCTAACAAGGGGAAACACTTTGCATGATTGGTTCTGTTATATAACTACAGACCTTGGACCTATCATCTAAACCACAAAATAAATAGTTGCCAAAGTTTGTCAATTTCTAAATTTTGTTTGATGCTATCATTATTGCTGATTGTACTACTACAACTAGGATGTTGTAATCATTTGGTCTCCCTTGGGTAACAATATTGGCAAGCTCTGGGATAATAACCTCCCCAGAGCCCTACACTTAAAGACTGAGGACAGAAACAAACATCTCATTCTCAAAAATTTGGAAGGTAGGATCTTGGGACAGAAACAAACCAATAATCTTTGACACACAGAAGATATCCCTGAAGAACAGATTTTTCCTAGAGAGGCATTGATAATAGTACTATAGCTACCTACTATGAAAACTGACAAGGATTATCACAGAACAAAAATAAAAATTTAGCTTTGAAATAGAAAATGTCAAGAGGAATGCACAAAATGTAATCTCTAAAGTGTATCCTGACCAGAACAACTCCAGGAGACTTCAATATAGAAGAAATTGGGAGTCACACATCTGAAATTTTTGAAATGATAGCAACTGAAGTAAAGAAACACCTCCAGGAGGTTTTAAAGGAAAACAGATCAAAAAAAAATTTATCAAGTTAAAAAAAAAGAAATTACAACCATAATAAAAGAATTGCTGAGCTTATATAAAAACACAGATTTTAAAACTAGGTAAGCATAAAAAATGATGGAAAATTTGAATGAACAATATAGGAAAGAATTTGTATGCATGAAGCAGTTGCAAATAAACTTCCAGAACATTAAAAATTCAATTAAAAGCTGAAAAAAACACTTGAAAAAAGTGAAGACAGTCTTTCATATCTTCAAGGGACTGGGGAGATAGCTCAGTAGAATAAGCACTTGCCTGGCAAGCTCAAGGGCCTGAGTTCAATCCCCAAATCTACCAAAAAAAAAAAAAAAAAGTCTTCAAAAAAAATTGCAGCTAGTGACAATGAGGGGAAAAATCTCTTTAAAATAATAAGGAAACAGGAAATAACAATTCAACATCTGCAAGGAAGAATAATAAAACTGGTAGGTATCAATGAAAAAGCAGGAGTTAACACAAATGACAAAAAGCACTATTTTCAGGAGTAATACCAGAAAATTTCCCAGTCATGGGAAAGAACCTGACATAGTTAAGTGAGGCATAGAGAACTCCAACTAGCCTTAACCAAATTAAATTGACACCAAGACATAAAAGTTAAGATCCCAGAAATATAGAATGAAAACACACTATTAAAAGCTGTTGGAGATTTAAAAAAAGAGAGAGAGAGAGAGAGAGAGAGAGAGAGAGAGATCATTTATAAAGGACAGCCCATCAGAATCACACCAGACTTTTCCATACAAACCCTCAAGTCAAAAAGAGCTTAAAGTATTTTAAGTCCTGAGAGAAAACAACTTTGAACCCATATTGATTTACCCTGCCAACTATCTTTCAAAGTAAATTGAGATCCACATGGCTGACACTGACAAAGGATCTACAAACTGTGGTACAAGGTTTTAGGGTAAATCCTGAAGGATTTGACTGACCTTGTCAGATACAAAAGTTACATTTTTTTGTTACATAGGTCTTGCTTTATCTCGGTCTTAACCATCCAGCAAAAAAGTATCAAAACAAGATATAAAATTAAAACCATATTAATATGCTGACCTGTGAAAGGCTCAAGTCAACAACTTCTGACATTGTCAGTCCTGCAGATAGCCCACTTCTATTATGAACTACTGGACTATATTGGATTATTTTGCTGAATTCATGTACCTACAAACTTTAAATGGCAATGGAATATCCATTTCTGACAAAACTAAACAAAAAAAGGGGGGATACAAAGGAAGGACCATTTTGTATGTCTATATACAAAATAGGATAGACATACAGCTACTTTCTCTTAATTCAATGAGAATAAAGATTTGTACTAATAGTTTTTAGACAGGATATCATGTCTACACCTTGTACTATGAATAACCACTAAGAAGACAACAATATGCAATGTGTTAATTTTTGAAACTGTCCTAGTTGGTTTTAAAGCTGTCTAATTGCTATTTGTTTCTCAATAAAATTAATCAAAATAAGTGGAGAGATAAGATACTTCCATGACAAAGAACAACTGAGGAAATCGATGACTACCAAACCAACCCTACAACATACTGAGGACAGAACCACGGAAGTTCTGTTCTCCCTACTACAAAGAGTACTGAAAGATACTCTACAAAGAGATAAAATAGGAGACCGGGGCACACATCTTTCTTAGCTGTACATAGGATGTTCCCTAAAATAAACCACACACTAGCTTATAGAACATTCTTAAGGGCCTGAGGAGATAGCTCAGTGGTCTAAATACCTACCTGGCAAGCTTAAGATCCTGGATTCCATCCCAGGTGCCACCTGCCATGCTGGCCCTTAGAATTCTGGACATACCAGGCCAGTCCCAAAACTGGGCATGGTGGTGCATGCCTGTAATCCCAGTGCTGGGGAGGCTGAAACAGGAGGATCACTACAAGTTCAAATTGCATAGCAAAGTCCTTTATCAGTAAATAAAAACATTTTTTAAAAAAATTTAAAAGAACATTCTTAAGTAAATGGAAAGGAATTTAAATTATTACATAGGTATTATCTAGCCATAGTGTAATGAAACTTGAATTAATGACCAAAAAACCATCCATAAACACATGGAAATTGAATAACACCCTCTTGAACAATCAATGAGTCATAGATGAAATTAAAGAAGAAATTAGATGGCCGGCCAAATAGCTCAG
>NW_004524832.1:3011556-3012658 GCF_000260255.1 Octodon degus | reverse complement strand
GATATAGTCATATTATGCCATGTTATTATTTTAAAAATTCTGAGAAAACAGAGTGACCTAGGCTGGCAGGCCTCACAGGCAGCCTCTGTAAGACAGAGTGTCTATCTGACACCACTAATAGCTCAGAAGAGAAGCCTTTCTTAAAAGTGGATCTAGGCTGAGAGCTACTCGCCTCCAGGGACAGCATCTTGCACAACCCACATTAGGCAAGTGCTTCTCATAGGATGAAAATACCAGGTATGTATGGGAAGGAATAAAAAGGTCTCATGACACTCAACAGCTTCAGAAGACTGTCATCCAGGCCAATATTGCCCAAAACCACTGCATGTTCATAGTGCTTGAGCCCCTACTCTGTGACCTTCCATACTTAAACAGAGCAGGCACCCAGCTTCACGGAGCTTGCCCCACTCCTGTGCTCAGGCTAACTGGATGATGTCTCATTATAAAGAATTCTGTATTTGTTCAAGTCACTGGCTACCCGAGGGCCCAGCCCTCTATATTTGACACACAATTAGAATCTGCCCCTACTCAGACTCTATCTGCTTTTGCGAAAAGGTAGAGCTCTTCACAAGCTGGAGAAACTGACCCCACATTGTTTAGCTGTGGGTAGCTACATAAACAACAGAGATGCCCTGTTCTTCCCTCCTACCACAAGTATTTTTTTTTAAATTAGGTTCTAAAGAAGTATACGTGTCTAGACAGAGTAATAATATGGCACACTGATGAAACCATATTTTACAAACATTTATTCAACATACTTTAGTGGTAGCAGAATTAGGGATAGCAAAGAATAATTTTTGTGGAACTGCCATTTGTTTTCTTTATTTCTTCTTGAGAGAACTTTCCTATGTTAGTGGAAATAAGATTCAGCAGTCTTCTGAAAATAGTAACCATATAAAAAAGCGATCTGATGAGCCCTTTTGACATTTTCTCCAAAATGTCAGAATACATATCCTCCATGAAAAGAGTGTATTCGGTATAGATAAAGAATATCCTCATATGAAATGGCAAGAGAAGGAACAAGATAAGATTGCAGAGCAGGTAAAAGTTAATAACACCTAAAATTCATGTGAAAGAAGAAAACATCAGAATTCATGTTACA